>NW_018404269.1:1660037-1710839 GCF_002113885.1 Mizuhopecten yessoensis | reverse complement strand
CACATGCACTTCCTTCGAATTGCAGTTTTCTTCTATAGGTGACACCCGTCCTCATATGACCCTGGCTGAGGACATAAATCACCTGAAACAGTACATCCTTTGAAGTCCTTCTGTATGGCTTGATGATGTTTTCAAACCAATGGTCTGGAGCATTACTTGGTTAAGAAGACTGAATACCGTTTAACAGAGGGTCTCTCTCATAATACTCTGGCTCTCTAGGGGGAGGAGTGGGGTCCCAAAGGGAGATTCTCCAATTCAATTACACAATTTGTTGTTAGGACCCCTGCACATCTATAGTAATCAGATTTTACGTCTGTCTGTCCTTCTATCTGTTTTTAGCTCACCTGCCAAGGACAAGTGATCTTTTGCCCTGGTGCGGCATCCTGTCCCGTCGCGTCGCATCGCGTCGCATCCCGATTCAATGTAAACACTTAGCAACTTCATTCATTGACAGATTTTGGTCAAACTTTATACAAAGGTCAAGTATAGGTATACTTTGGACATCTTTGTATTTCAGTGATCCAAGGTCAAGGCCAAGGTCGACACATTTGCTATATATAGAAAATCATCCCGTCCCGTCCCGTCTCGATTCAATTTAAACACTTAGCAACTTCATTCTTTCATGGATTTTGGTCAAACTTTATACATAGGTCAAATATGGGTATACCCTTGTGTTTCAGGGTTCCAAGGTCAGGACAAGGTCACTGTTGCTATATATAGAAAATCTACAACTGATTCAATTTAAACACTTAGCAACTTCATTCGTTCATGAATTTTGGTCAAACTTTATGTAAAGGTCAAGTATGAGTATACTTCGGACATTGTTGTGTTTCAGGGTTACAAGGTCAAGGCCAAGGTCGCTGTTGCTTTATACAGAAATTCATCAACTGATTCAATTTAAACACTTAGCAACTTCATCAAATATGTTATGGAGATGGTAATAACATACAGAAAAACATGAATATTAAAGTCAACTTATCAACTTTAAGTTTGGAAACTTGTGTGTGTTTATACATGGACTTTATCAAGTGTAATAAAATGTTTGTTTAAGCTTTTTGATAGCTTTTCAGCCTTTGATATCAAAGGTCAAGGTCACTTACTATAAATAGAACATCAGTTTGTGCACTGTATTTCAAATTCTGTGGACTGATTACACTCAGATTTTATTGAGTGCTTCATGGAAGAAAGTGCCTGCTTGGGATAACTTTTTAGGTCCAGTGGTCAAAGGTCAATGTATCACTATAAATAGAAAATCTGTTTAATGCACTAATGCACAATATCTTGATTTCTCTTGGGCTGATTACACTCTTGACTTCATACAGTCTTCAATGAAAGTGCCTGCTTTGGATAACTTTCCAGGCCCGGGGGTTAGGTCTCTATCACTGTTACACTGTAGTTTATAAAATGCACTACTTATATTTTGAGTTCTGTTGGGCTGATTCAGTGCTTTTATAATAAAAAAAACACACTTGCTTTCGCTAGTGTTTGCTACCTAACCACAGTTTCTTTTAAATCTTCAATAAGCATAATTATGGAAAATAGTCACGGCGACATTGAAAATATATATATAAATCTTATTACCGGTTAGCTTGTAATAATAATAATAATAAACTTTATTTAACGAGGATGACATGTTTAGCCAAAGGCTAATCTACCACATGGTCCTCATAGTACGGAAATTGATCAAGGAAATACTTAGGCAAGTCTGCAAATAATTCAAAAATACTCGAAATCACATTTTCCCATTTTAAACATACAATGTACTGACAACATCGGAAAACAAAAATGACAAACAGTCATACCATGTTTTAAAGCTTTTAGTGGGAAGGTTTGATTTGAAATTAACAAAACATAAATCTCTATGTTCTAGGATAATATTTCAGTGGCATGATATTGTGGTTCAAAAGTTTTCCTTGAAAGTCAGATTAAGTTTACAGGTAGATGGTATTCAAAAATACTATTGAAAGACAATATATTATTTGAATAAAATACATTATTTGAATATAACCCGGATAGTTTATTATAAACACATTTTAAATACATAAATTAAATATTTATTGATATTATATAAATATTCAAGACCATTACGTTATTAGAACTTTCGTAAACAAGCGATATTCCACTGTTAGTATGAGTGTCAGAAAGTTTCATTTCTATTTTTGGAATATAAAGATTGTCGTTATACTGATATCACGACGAAGCTAGGGTAATGTATATATTTTAACGCTCTAAACGTTTTGCTATCACGCAAGCTGTTTTGTAAAATAAAGGACAGAACGAGGTCTTCTGCATGAGAATATTGTGAAGCGTCTGGAAATATTCGTCAAGTATTTTGCTCTTTTCAGCTTCGGTTCGTCCTGGAGACAGTCCTGGCATGAGGACAGTATACAGACACGTATGCAAACGTGTTTTTGTCCTCATCACCTGCATGACAAAACGGAAAATTATATCACATCGTTTTACTATTTTAAAGTCAAACTCATTTATGTACTGTCATTTATCATTTTCAAATAACCATATCATAACCCCTGATTTATCTTATATTAGTTTCAGTTCATAATTGCTAGATTTCAGGGAGTTGAGTTCCACTCAGCATAAACAAGGTTCGGAAAGAGATGTTTTTGGGAGTTTAGGTTTTGTATAAAAAAAAAGGCCTATCTACAAAATAAAAGTTCAATAAGTTTCGAGTGTTAATGAACTGACCGCGTCGAGGTTTTCACATTGATGTGTTGAGTGACTAGACATCATCTTTGCAGTTATAGGTGACCTCACCACGTCCGTATTAGCTTTCAGTAACTTTACCTGCACCTCTTGCTACTCCGGGTATTATTATCTCTCTGGGTACAGTCTACTAATGACAGAGATCCGTCCATGTCAGTGTGGAATAGCAGCACGAGCTCTGTCTTGGTAGGGACGTACAATACACCCGTGCTGCTGACAAATTCTTCCTAGTAACAAGATATAAAAGACACAAAAGTTAGAGATTAACATACATTCAGAGTGCCATGAACAGCGGAAATTATTTTGAAATTGTTATTTACTTTCACAAAACCTTGCATTGCTACAAATGATACTTGGTTTGATATATTTTATTTCCTTTTTGTAGCATTTCTCTGCATGAATTAATACCATAACCAACTTAAATTGGTCGTGACCTGTACATGAATCATTCGCAACGGTGTAAACAGCATGTGCGAAAGACATGTTTTACCAACCCTGAGGTGATTACTTGCATGTACAAGATGGCTATGTTTATTTGAATACAATTGTATTTGTTGGGACCACGAAACCAAATCAAAAATAGATTGTAGGTTTTTTCCCTTTTGGACAGAAGATTTGATAGGAAGGTGAATGCCTCGGGCCTGCTGGTTGGATATTTAGGTGGCAAAAGTTTCAAAAGTTTTATGTGTGGGTTAAGCAATATATATAGATGTAAAATGTATAAAAAAATATATGTCAAGTCTGCTTTTGTCTGGGGGATTTTATTAAGTGTGTAATTTGTTGTAAATTTTGGTCAATTTTTGGTGCCGAATTCAATACAAATCATCGGCCCCCATATATAAAAAAAAAGTTCAAATAGGTAGAATATTTACATATTTTTTTTTACAGTTGTGTGAGATGATATTCTTCAAAATGAGGGCAGATAAACCAGTGTGGGTAACCCCATTTAACCAGGACAGAGGTAAACGTTAACACTATCGTCTATGGAAAATCATTTAGTTCTGCGGCCCCTGTATGGTTCTGTATGATTTCTCACTCCGACATGAGCCTAAATATGACACAATACACAAAAACAAGTGTTTGAATTATCACGACTTATATGCCTACTCCTGACACAGTATCTCATCCGGGTGAGAAATCGTGCAGAGGTATAAATCGTGTCGTACCAACCGTGTGCAATAAGTAATACACACCTGTCGACGTAGGTCGTGTAAGAAACCCTGAAAACTTCATTTCTAGTAACACTCAGACAGCTTATCCTATATATCGCGATGAAATATGGTAACATACCTTAAAATAAAGATTATAAAGGTTTTATTGTAAGCCATTTCTCTATTCATATCAACAATTATTGCTATCGCACACCTTTCGCTCATTGTGCACACAGATGTTGGCAACCTTTTATAGCCCAGTTTCTTATCGTTCGCAAGTGGTCCGCACATCGATATCGTGCACACACCGTTCGCATACCGTTCGCACACTGTGCGCTCATCGTATTACGTTGTGCGATCCTACAACTGTAACTTCAGATTTTGTTTAACATAGCTAACTCAGTGATTTTTCCACTTTACCAAAACTCTTTCCATGTACCAGTGTAGACATCATGTAAGTCTTCTCCAACGTCGCTGTGGCGTTAATTGTCTCCAATGACGAAGGAAATCACCATCATGTACCCTCCTACAGAGGAAACAGAAAGGTCATTCTTCGAGCCGCAGTTATTTGATTTGAAAAGACGTTAATATTGTTCAAAACAGCAACAGTTATTGCATGCGTTCTTATGGAAAGATCATCCAGTAAACTCCGAGGAAGATGGAAACAACGGGTGGACTCCAACGACCGAGGGGATTTTTTTTTATTGTTTTGAAGCAAAAACACTTAATAACTTTGTTATTTATGTATAGAGATTTCTCATTTACTAAAAGTTCGGATGCATGATGAAATGAATTATCATTATAAGAAACTCTGATACTGCATTTCGTGTATCTTCTGCGTTCATTCTATCGGATTCAGATATGCGATCATATAGACTTTATGGAAAGAAACATTGGTCTTATATTACATTAAATATAATTTGGACGTTTGGACGACGTACACCATTAAGTTTAAGAAAGAGACGGTTTTAGGTTGTTCATAACTGCAAACGTGACTTGAACTTATGTCTTGTCAGATAATGGTTTTCCCTATCCATTGTTCATACACATATATAATTGCATTGGTGACGTTACCTATCGGGACATGAACTTTAAGTCAATACTCCAACTTTGACTTCAAACAATCTGCCGAATGCAGCTAATTGAACAGGACTGATAACGTACACGATGGACATGCCATGTAAAGCAACAGGTTAGCCGAAAACAATGGTTCATATTAGTAATGGTCAATACAAGTGTAACATTTCTGATAGCATTTAACAATTCTTCTGACGTTTTACATGATCATTGGAACTGGATGTGCATGGTTTGATGACACTTATATAATATAAAGAATTTTCTCTATCAAATTAGTTGCGATGTTGATAAAATGCGTTGGTTTGCCGTCACATACACGTAAAGCATTTTAAATGACCACCTTCCTAACTTTAAAAGATTTATAAGACTAAGACTTCTAGGAGATCATCTGTTACTTAACTATTTAGAGATGATCACTGGAAATTTAGCGAGTGTCATGTACATTAACACAACGGTCAAATAGTAAAAAACGGGCAAAGCATTTGTCTGTCAACAACAACACGGATTCAAACGTCATATTTCGTATTGAAATATCCGCTTTCAAAATAAACCACTATGTCATGCAGCTAAGGAATATCCTTTTTTATAATTATTTAATTTATCCAGCATGTTGATAAATGTGAACTGACCTGGATGGGGGCCCTGGGATCAATTCTTCTAAACAAATATTGTCCTCTCGTAGGAGGGCTTTCATACACCTCACTCACTTATATACACTATCCGTTTATAAGTTGAATTGACGTCATGTAATTATTCTTTTTTTTTTTTGTTATTTATGACAATGAATAAAGGGAGTGTTTCATTTTACCTGGGCGGAGTTCCTTGGCTCGACAAGATAGGAACTGTTTCCAGTCAGTCTGCCATTGATGTCGAAATGCTTCCAGTTCTTCTTTGTCACTGTCCATCTGAAATATCCCGCCCCGGATATGGCACGGTCTTTAAATCATGCAATCAGTTATAACGACTCATTACAGAAAGATAAAAACGTTCGTTGAATGACAAGTGCTGTAATATTCACTGAATGATATAAATAACCAAACCTGTACGCTTGACTTAAAATTAAATTGATTTTTGTAATGATACAACAAATATTAAACAAATAAAATAAACTTATATTAATCACTATTGGTTTAATGATGGAAGAAACCGTAAACCTGGATGAACCCGACGTGGTCGGGCAAGTGACTCAATACCTTTTTTTGTCCAATAGGGTAACCGTTACCTGGCTGTCTCGGTATTAGGCGAGTGTGCTCTCCACTGCGCTACCGACCGTGTTTAAGACAATATATGCTTTTGATTTGTTTCTATTGCTTAAACAATATGAAATTTGACCTTTGACTGAGCCAGTGATTTGACATTGACGAAAAAGCCAGATAGACGAAACCTGTGGGAAAGCACTTCCGGTACATTGAAGTGGAACTGGCCAGCACGTGCACATTTTCACTCGCTGCAAATTTAGTGGAAAATAAAGAAACGTACGTACAGAAATCGTTGTGTTGGTACAAAACGTATTTCGTGAAACAACCTTCACAAACAAACAAAAACGCTATATAAGTCAATATATTATAGGTATAATGTATTTAAAGTGTTGATACAAAGAAGGTGGCTAATATTCTGTAATTAAACTTTGATTGTTCAAAAGAGTTAAAATTACCCCTGCAGTCTTAAATTATGCTAACTGAAGTCACAGCACTGTTTGTTACGGCATAATGCACCTACATTACATTTGGCATCGAAATCGTTTGAATCTTAATTTGGACAAACAAACAACATTTTGCACACCTCTCATGGCAATCAACCCTTTTGCAAATTCCAAGTTGTAATTTGAGAGGACTTAATTTCCGATAAAACGGTTTGATAAGATAACCAGGTTGCCTAATTAACGCTGTAGAACAACTCCACGTGCACAAGGCCGGTAACGCCTTACTGATATAGTGATAGGTGTCACTACACAATCAATATACTACAGGAAGGAGAAAAAGAAGAAGAAAATACAAATTGGAAAGCCGGAATGCCAGATGGCGCAGTAGATGGCGCACTCGTCTTAAGATACGAACGCAAAAATGTAAGTTAAACTGTTTAGCTTACCACGGACAACCCTGAATAGAACATTGTAGTCGTTTAATAACTGATCTTCATAAACAAGGATAATTTCCCGTCGATCACTGGACATCTGGTTCACTTTAGCTGGAAGGAAAACAAAACGACATCAGAAGTTTTGACACGAATACAACCTTTAATATCATGTACGAGGCAGTGAAGTACATGTATCAGGTAGTTAGTTTGACAAATGATCATATTGATTGCTACATATTAAAGTACTTTTTGTATATATGAAATATTAATTTCTTCGTTTCGATTGTTCAAGTTAGTTGCAAAACCGACGTCTTTCTTAACTTTTTCCATGTGTCACGAATGGCTCTTATAATGTTGAATATAAATAGGGAAATTATGACCACATGCGTGAATTTCTTTCCATCCCAATCAGGTCAATATGTACAAGTTTTGAAAATTGTCTCACTAGCTCGTGATTTCGATCTAAACTTCATGTAAGATGCAAGAACAGCAACAATGATAAACGTAATGAAACAGGTTTCCATAATACATATATCCTGCTGTTTGAATTATAGTAATACCAGTTCATTTGAGACTGTTCAGTATCAAGCACTCTAAACATGGCAACACGTTGATTTTACATCAATATTAATGACAATGACAAATAAAAAGGACTTAGTTTGTTACGTTGAATGCATACACACAATAAGAGAGTAATCGATAACATCTTGTCGCTATAGTGACAAACACCGGTTACACGTACCTATTACCGTGTCAATGAGCTCCAATGACACCCCTCCGTCGGCAGCTCCAAACTCAGCTATGCATATCTTCCTGGAATTTCCATTCTCTGATTTCAACAGATTATCTTTAAAATTAAAAACAAACATTGTCATGTAAACAATTTTTACTTTTACCAGCTTGCGACTTCTGTAAACAGTTTCATTATAGGGCCCCTTTCATCGTGTACATATTTATACAGAGAATGTGTGTGCTTTATACTAATAAAACAATTTGCAATGACTCAGATATTGATGACGTTTTTGAAGATTTTGAAGACATCAAGTAACCCGAGATTCCCCAATCTAAATTCATTCATTATAAATGGTCAGGGAATGACATTGTAATAAATAAGTAGACATTCGTCTTTTCTTCATAGATGTCATAATTGCTGTCTTGATCAGTGTTTCATGTTTTATTGTATTAGGTATTAAATGTTTCCTACCTACCGACACATTGCAGCCCTTTCTCTGTGAATGTCCTCAGAACTTTTCTACTGTTCTCCATCGCAGACGAGTAACACTCCTCCCCATTGTACACTGATCCCAAATGATCGCGTTGGGGTGACACCTTTTCAGAAAAAGAACAAAGAAAATGTGGTTATCAATACATCTGTTATATATATGTTAAATATCGTTGATACTCCTATCGCCTTTCAAACACATTGTACTAACTTTAGACTGAATAACAAGGTAGATTCCTGTAGTAAGTATGGGTTGATTTGTAATAGGCTATTGTAATTGGTGGTTGGTGAAAGGTATTTTATTCACGTTTTGTACTATGCGCGTTAAAGATGTCATTGTCTTTTGGCATTGTCGTATATAAGAGAAAATGAAAATAACAAACGGGCACATGGACGAATAAGCAGACGGAAACGATATTAGAATGCAGATTTCATTCATCTCCTGAGGTAAAGGTGCATTTGCACACTCCGATCAATTTGTTACAGGGTTAAATTTGTTATCGCAAAGGCAGTTTATTGGTGTATGGGCAAGCATTTAAGGTTCGTTTTTCAACAGATTTAGCTTCAGTTTTCTGTGCTGATATCTATTTCAAACGAGCTTGTATTTCCAACGTTACATTAGCCTTCTGACTGATTGGTGTAGTTTTCCCTTATGTCGTATACAAGTTCGTGGAATATTTACAATATATTTAATATGTTTAATGTGTTTGTGTCAATTATCAAAAGTTTAATGAAGATAACATTTTAATCAGTTTTATTAACCTAGTGAAATGAATTATAAAAATGTTGCCCAATTCTGATTGTATGTAAGACCTTCACAACAAAATACACTGAAATTAAAAAAAAAAAAAAACGTTTTTAGATAATTAACATTCCTGTTATACACAAAAAAATCCTCAGAACATATATATCATATTTATAAACTGTTGATAACATATAGAGCATGACATTATTACGTATACCCGACACTGAGATGTATGGCCTATGCTGTTGACCTGTTTAGACATGAAAACATCGCAACGGTTCACTTTAAATGTGAAAAAACGTACAATACGAATGCAGAGACCCAGAACTAGATTAGCTCTCCGGAAAACACATCGTTTATAACTTCTAGTAAGTAGCAATTCCTCACTTCAGCGCACAAGAATCTATTTATCAAAGCGAACTTTGAAACAGTTTTTACCTCATGCTGGCAACAGTCGCTAACGTCCTATCTACGCCGTGTCGAGACCTTTTTATAACTGCATAACAACATAAAGCCCTTGTTATCTGTATAATAATCGGGTTCATTAGAGACTAAAAACTTTGATAAAGCGGTAAACAATAGCATTTACTTCACCAAGCTTCAAAAGTAAGAAAGATATTTAGTGGTTTCTCCATATATTGTTCTGTTTTCCTGAAGTTAAACCCTGTAAAAATACAGCTTCTGCATAGAAATACCCACCCACAACTATATAAATTTACTTTTTCGGTGGTCCACCACATACAATTAAAGTGAGGTTCATTTAGTGCAAGTTTGGAACAATTTATCATCCACACGTACCTTATATCTGTCCGTTACATACAGGTGGCTTGTAAGTCTGGACGACACTACTGGTGAGCTAGTCTCTCTAAAAGTAAAAAAAAAGCCCTTAAAGCGCAAGCGCTAACTACTTCTATGAATATTTAGTCAGGACAGAACAGGTAGCAAATATAAGCACACGTTAACTCCAATTCAGTAAGTCAAACTGGTCGTTTAGTAACAATTATTTTAATCTTTCATTATAATTTTATTATATTGATTGATTTATTGATTCATTTATGTAGCTTTTATAGTTTCAGGTTAAATAATTTCAGAGATTACAGAGGCGAAAAAACTGTCTGCAATATAGACTCACCTGTCTATTTAAAGGGATCCTACACTATACATAACTCACCGACATTACCCCGATGCTCTTGACAGCTGACAGCAAATGCGCACGTGGTAATTAACTCGCTCGCTCCGTTGAACCTCTACCTACACAAATCCTGATGTTCCTTCCAATACCACACCCTCTGACATTAACCAAACAACGCCAAAATAATCATTCAATTATTTATTGTATGGAGCGCATAATCGCCGACAGTATTTACACATCAAACTTGGTCAAATTTCTCACATTTCCGTACCTACATTATGAATACACATAAAACCATTCCGTCAATTCTTTACGAAATTCGAAAATTCTTATGAAGAAGTTGTACATTTCTCAATTAAAAACAATAACCATGTGTACTGTCTTTGCGACTATTGCTGAATGACCCGACAGTCACATACTGCACACCCAGCACGTGCGATACCCGACTTTAACGCCCTCTATCAGAAGGTATGACACTGAAGGGAAAACATTTTTCGGCTTATTCTGTTCCATCAAACTCCGAAAATTATATTTTACCTCCGGTTGTCATTACAGAGAATTTCTGTGCATATTGTCGTTGCTATCGTAAAAACAAGTTTGGATAAGCTCGCTATTAAACATTTGACTAATCCCAGTTTGGACTGACTCAAAAAAAACACTAGAGTCGGGAAGATACTCTCGAGAATTGTCGTGATTATTTCGACCCCATTCCAAAATATCTGAAACGGAATTTAGCAATAGCAACGATAAGAACTTTCGTCACGTTATTGGTTCCCATCATAAGGCTGTTGCAACAACTGGCAACCTAACACACCTGCATTATTTGACTACGAATCGAACTCCTCGAACAAAATTATTTTGACATGATATTTACTTACATGTATTTATCACAGCTTTTGATTGATCAGTAACAGGGCGAATGATATGAATTTCCCGATTCAGATAACAAGGCGAGCAGGATGGTTAATGAGGAAAACGGAGAAATTGCAATCAATGCACGGGAGTGACGGACAGTTTAACAGACAGAAGGAAGATACGGAACAGTTTTACAAATACTGTTCGGGATACCGGTCTTGCAACAATCTGCCTCCCTTCACAAAACATTAGTAAATATATAAAATATTATAGACTTATAACATTTCTCTCCTAATTGTAATTTTAAAAAATATCATAAGTATATCCTTCATGTTGAAGCTGTTAAAATAATATTATGATTATATATAAATAACCTGACAGGGAATTACGTTAATTAGTTTCGAAACGAGTTTCTTCACCATTTGTGACATCGTCTACACAGTGTCATACGTGTGTATACCTGACTTGTATACAGCTGCAACTATGATCTGTGAGTGTATCGTAAATATTGTAGTTGTTGAAATCAGTTTCATTATTTCTTGATTGTAAACAGGACGAATGTTTTATTTTTTTGAGAAAATGAACAAAAAAACACAAACAAAATCTGATTAAATTAGTTTTATATGAAACACTTAAATGACGGGATTAACCCTTTTTGATAGATATGCTGAAACTATACATTTAATGAAAAAAGCATGGGGTAAGCATACATGCTAAGATATTCATGAGAACAAAGGTCCTAATTTACTTTAACTGAAAAAAGGTTTGCTAACACACGTGAAATTTTAGAACATTTCTAGCTGAGCTTTACACATTAAGGGAATGTGAAATATTTTCGGGTCCAAATTTTGAAAACCAATCTGGATCCTCAGCCCTTGCTTTGAATGTCATCATATCAACACGTCTAGTAAAACGTTTATTGCTAAAGGTCCATTACACTCATGATTATCTTTTGTTCTCAGGAAAATTAATGCATCTGAGAAGACTGAAATCAAACCTACAGAATGAATTAGCTAAACACAAATGTTTAGAGAGACGGGTTATCCAACATAGATATGTTGCTACAAATCAATTCATTTATAATGGACCTGACTCATACATGGCTGAAAATTATCTAGTAACAAGGTAAATATACCAAATATAATATTATCTAGTAACAAGGTAAATATACCAAGTATGATATTATCTAGTAACAAGGTAAATATACCAAATATAATATTATCTAGTAACAAGGTAAATATACAAAATATACCAAATATCATATAAATAGAACAATGTGTTAATGTGAAATTATCTAGTAACAAGGTAAATATACCAAATATACCAAATATACCAAATATGATATAAATAGAACAATATGTTAATGTGAAATGTCTTGAAAGGCATGATTATTCAGTAACTGACAGGTAAACGGCGTGCAACTAACCGCGTCCTTGATACGGCTCGATGAATGCGTAAGTGCACTAAAATCTTTAGGGTACAAACATGCAGTTTTTCGAGTTTTATTCGAGTAAATATCTTGGCACATTTCACATCTTCCTTTAAGTTCCTGAAATTATGTACATTGATCAAGCGACTTGTGATCAAAGTGCACAGTAATATGTGTTCATTTTCGTGGTAGAACTTTGTGCCATATCCTAACCTGTCATCTCATTCAGCTGCATTAAGATATATTTTTTTTTAAAAATAAGGGTCTTTTAAATATTTTGTTGATACTTAAAACACAAACACCTCCCAAGAGCCGTTAGCATATGTTCATATCATCGCCATTTATGTAGACTATATTTCCTAGTATGTTATTGCTAAATTCAGGGGGGGGGACGACTATAATTAATTGTGTAGTTTATAAATGTGTAGATTCGAGAAGACCTGGTATAGCAGAAATTATTTTAACAGGGCGGTTCACAGATACTATGTATTCGGACAGTCAGAACTTTTCGATATCATACTGCTGTGTTTCGCGATCAATATCCAGGAACAGGGAATACACGCTTACAATCATATATGTTTAGCAATTTGAATTTTAAAATATGCATGAACCAGGCATTCTAATCGTTATACTACTCAGGCAATAACACGAACAATGCAATGGTATACCTGCCACCCTTCTGAAAATGTGCTGTTGAATTTTGACCTAGGTCCATATTCATGAAACCGTTCCCATGCTTAAACTCAGATTCTGTGAGCAAGTTCCAGAGATAAATAAATTCAAACTTAATATTTGATAGATGATTTGAAAGACTTTTGGAGAGACATCAATCTGAATGCCGTTTCAAATGTTACACATATATTTGTTATCGATTCGCGTGACTTAAGCGAGTTAAAAGAAAGTTGGGTTGAGCACAGAATTTATACATGAGCATGAGAACGGTTTCATAAATTTGGGCCCAGGTCGTCTATGGCAGGGAAATGTTTTCTTGTTCTCGACAGAACATTGGCATAGCGTATCCTATTTAGTCCATGGCTACGTGTACAATGCTGTGATCGCCATGGTGTGCGAAATACTTCAGAGATCAAAATATACTACTACTGAAAACAAAGCAACTGTCTTACGTATCCATGACAACAGAAAGTAACAAAATAGTAAAAAAAATGAAAAATAGAATCAATGTTAGATCAATATGTGACCAGATAACTCAACTGATTTAATAGAAAACATCATAAGGGTACCACATGTGGTTCAGATATACACTTTTACAACACCTGATATGCTTCCGGTTTCGGGAGTTTGCTTATCCGGCTAGTTGTTTCCTTGATTCTTCTCATTGTCTTTTTGTCTTCAGTACGCATATCATTCTTGTTTGTTAACTTTATAGTATTTTAAATAAAGATGCCTTACCTACAACAAACAGGGTTGTCTTTGTCCTGCTTTATATGAGGAGTAACCTAAGACACGCACAACTTGAACTGCACCTTTAACACGTAAGCAATATAACATGCTAAGCATTAATAACACTGCATAATACAGCTGTCTCTAGGTCTCGTCGGTAGTGATTTGGGCCAAAATGTTGGAAATCAAAATAGTCTTACATTTTAGCTACTGTTGAAACAGAGGGGCAGATGCGTAAAATACTTAATTTATCAATTTAAATATTTAGAGGAGTACTAGTTAATATCAAATTAATAATCTTAATTATTACCATTATTACTAATCTCAATCGTAATAAAGTTAAAGCTAGTATATCGATTATAAGCACCACTGTAAATCAAACTATTTGACATTGAGAGATGAATATTTTGACAAGGGACGTCACTCTCAGCCAGAAAAAAAACCTTTTGATTACTTCATAAAATATATATAAGAAAGAATACACCAAGTAGTAAAACATCTGAGTCATTCGCTTTTACACAAGTATACATTATAACTGATACAGCAACATTCCTAACCTTGTGACTTTGAACTCAGCTCCGTGAAATGTGAACTCAGCTCCGTGAAATGTGAACTCAGCTTGAAGTATTCACATGTTTCAAACTTTGGAATTTCATGATATCTATTGATCTGAATAATGTCGCTAAATCTATGATGAAGTTTTTCTAAAAATAGTAATTGTCAATAGCCTAGAATGCAACACAATGAAATGCTAAAAACGTTTGAGATACAAAAAAAATCCTTTTTTAGAACCAACACTGACCTTCTTATAAAAAAAATCCTTTTTTAGAACTAACACTGACCTTTTTATAAAAAAAAATCCATTATGGATAGTCCATAGAGCAATGGCAAAGGGACTCCAAAACGTCTGTACAAGTAGGACCCGTCGTAAACTCCGTCTCAGTTGTGAGAGGATAATAAGATATACGATCTTGTGATGTTTTAACTCTTTAGCTTTTCACAAAGGTGAGCCGATCGTTATATG
Organism: Mizuhopecten yessoensis; assembly: GCF_002113885.1. Taxonomy (NCBI): domain Eukaryota; kingdom Metazoa; phylum Mollusca; class Bivalvia; order Pectinida; family Pectinidae; genus Mizuhopecten; species Mizuhopecten yessoensis. The sequence continues at coordinate 1,696,006 of NW_018404269.1, read as the reverse complement.
TTTCAGAGATAACATTTATTTTTGATCAGTAATAACTAATACAAAATTACAAATCGTTTTCTGTTTATAAAAAGGGAAAAAACACGTTAAGCGTCATTTCATTTTTGTTCTATAAATAGATTACAGTCATGGATGTATGATATGTAAGCACTATAGAAACAATAAATCCATTGTGTTAGACACAATTTGTCATAAAATAGTGTGTTTTTTTTACTTAAATTAAGAAGAGTTTCGATTTTCCCCTTAAAATTCTATATTAACACCTCAATACACCATATAAAGGAGTGAAATGATCTTTTATTTTAGTTTTTCATCATTTCTTCTATTTTAAAACAAAAACGAAATCTTTAACTATACACTTTTCTACTAGTCTAAATTACATTTTCATATTAAATCCTAAATTGAAGCATGTTCATACATTATTGAAATTATCAAAATCTCACCATCAAATGTTTCTTATACCTTTCTTTTTTATTTATTAAAACAAAACAAAAACAAATTTAAAAAGTAAACAAAAGAAAGAGTGATATGTATTAATAAAAAGCTCAAGATTGAGCAAACAAACGAGTTATTACACTCGGGTCATATCATTCATATCAAATTACATTAAGTATAAACTTAAGATTTGTTTTTAATGTAAATACATTACTATAAACTTCAGATTTATAATTAATGTAATTAAATCACGTATTATGTCTTGGCCCGATTGTTCAACGTTAGGTAAGCTAAAGGCAACATATTGATAATGATATTTGTGTTTGAGTGACAGAAGGTCATCTTATATTACGCTACCGTATATACATATCAATAAATGATCATTTCTGCAATGTGAAAAGTTGATACTGTTTTCATATCATTTATGGAATTTTCAAACATGCATGTTTTGCTTTAACATAAATACACAGCAGATGATTCTATTCCGTCTTTGCGTATTGCAGAGTTATCTTCTCTTGGGGGCAGGTATTGATTGTTACGTCATTGGTTTGTGCGAGAAAATTACGTCGTTTTCTCAAAAATTGATGACGTTACTCTCACAAACAAGTGACGTAACAATCAATACCTGCTCCCAAGAGAAGATAACTCTGCAATACGCAAAGACGGAATACCGGACTAATATATTTATACAATAGATCTCAAGCATGTTTTTAAATCAATTTTGACAATAAACATTAAAACAAAACGCAAACGTATAATGGACGTCATTTATGTATTAATCAGGTCTTAATGCTACGTCTGAATAAATAAAAAGAACAAAAAGTCTGGGTGCTATAGACGATAAGTTACAATCCCTACAGAGTTGTTTGTTATAATGCCCTCAGTATTTAACCTGCATTTGTCATACTTTTAAGTATTTACATATAAGATAGAAATAGATAGCTACTGAAAATAGAATACTGTATACTGGGAAATTTTCGCTGAGGTTGAATTTTCGCCTGCTGAAAATTCGCCTTTCTGATACTAGTGACATAATTTATTGATCGACACTCATACATGACCACGTTTCACCTCTTGTCAATTAAATACTTAAATCTGATAAGAATTGCCTCCTCCGTTGTATAACTCTCACTTACTGTAACTTATTCATGTAGCTATGAAAACCAATTACTTATATCATCATATAATGAATGAGAAATAATATTAATATGAGCAGTTCATATTAAACACTATGATATACAAGTTATAGTGGTAGACCCTACAAATAAAGAAACTTGATAATGATGACAACAATGTAAAAGTTGGCAAATTTTAAAACTAAACTGTTTATAATGGGCACTTATACACCGTATTAGACATTTGATAGCAGCAACTTATACTAGGTTAACAGGTTTTATTACATACTTACTAATAAATACGGGTTTTTTGTATATGCGATACGACACAATTGATCTAACCCATATCAGCCCTCGCCGTATCACACACTAAAATCCATATCAGCCCCCGCCGTATGACTTTAACTCGTATCAGCCCGTAAAACCCGTATCATACCCCTTTTTATAAATTTATCGTTTTTCAATATTTCAAAAGAAAAATATATCATAAGACAGTAGCTTTTATTCGTAAGTATGTAATAAACTGAATAAAAAATGCCTTTTTCCATATCACACCCAGTATTAACCTTCGGCCCTTGGACTGATATTGCAGTCTCGGGTTGATGCTTGGTGTAATATGGGAAAAGGCATGTATTATTTTTATATAATGATCACATGTATGAGGTAAACAATCGATAATGAACTTTTGTAAGAAGTAAAAAAAAAAGGTGATCTGTTATAGTGGTCATGTGTACGAGATGAACAGTTAAGTGACAAATGTCCACTGAAACGAGCATGTAAATAGTTAATATTGACCACTGGTACGACTGAGTGAACAGTTGGTAGTGACCATTGGTACGAGCGAGTAAACAGACGAAAGTGACCACTGGTACGAGCTAGTAAAAAGACGAAAGTGACCACTGGTACAAGCAAGTAAACAGATGAAAGTGACCACTTGTACGAGCGAGTAAACAGATGACAGTGACCACTGGTACAAGCGAGTTAATATTGATCACTCAAACGAGCCAGTGAACAGTTGACAGTGACCACTGGTACGAGCGAGTAAACAGTTGACAGTGACCACTGGTACGAGCGAGTAAACAGTTGACAGTGACCACTGGTACGAGCGAGTAAACAGTTGACAGTGACCACTGGTACGAGCGAGTAAACAGTTGACACTGGTACGAGCGAGTAAACAATTGAAAGTGACCACTGGTACGAGCGAGTAAACAGTTGACAGTGACCACTGGTACGAGCGAGTAAACAGTTGACAGTGACCACTGGTACGAGCGAGTTAACAGTTGACAGTGAGCACTGGTACGAGCGAACAAATAGTTGATAATGACCACTGGTACAAGCCAGTAAACAAATGACAGTGACCACTGGTACGAGCAAGTAAGGACCACTGGTACGAGCCAGTAAACAGTTGACAGTGACCACTGGTACGAGCCAGTAAACAGTTGACAGTGACCACTGGTACGAGCGAGTAAACAGTTGACAGTGAGCACTGGTACGAGCGAACAAATAGTTGATATTGACCACTGGTACGAGCGAGTAAACAAGTGACAGTGACCACTGGTACGAGCAAGTAAGGACCACTGGTACGAGCGAGTAAACAGATGACAGTGACCACTGGTACGAGCCAGTAAACAGTTGACAGTGACCACTGGTACGAGCGAGTAAACAGTTGACAGTGACCACTGGTACGAGCCAGTAAACAGTTGACAGTGACCACTGGTACGAGCGAGTAAACAGTTGACAGTGACCACTGGTACGCGCGAGTAAACAGACGAAAGTGACCACTTGTACGAGCGAGTAAACAGATGACAGTGATCACTGGTACGAGCGAGTAATCAGTTGAAAGTGACCACTGGTACGAGCCAGTTAACAGTTGACAGTGGCCACTGGTACGAGCCAGTAGACAGTTGACAGTGGCCACTGGTACGAGTGAGTAAACAGTTGATAGTGGCCACTGGTACGAGCCAGTAAACAGTTGACGGTGACCACTAGTACGAGCGAGTTAACAGTTGATAGTGACCACTCGTACGAGTCAGTAAACAGTTGATAGTGACCACTGGTACGAGACAGTAAACAGTTGACAGTGACCACTGGTACGAGACAGTAAACAGTTGACAGTGACCAATGGTACGAGCGAACAAATAGTTGATATTGACCACTGGTACGAGCGAGTAAACAAATGACAGTGACCACTGGTACGAGCAAGTAAGGACCACTGGTACGAGCGAGTAAACAGATGACAGTGACCACTGGTACGAGCCAGTAAACAGTTGACAGTGACCACTGGTACGAGCGAGTAAACAGTTGACAGTGACCACTGGTACGCGCGAGTAAACAGACGAAAGTGACCACTTGTACGAGCGAGTAAACAGATGACAGTGATCACTGGTACGAGCGAGTAATCAGTTGAAAGTGACCACTGGTACGAGCCAGTTAACAGTTGACAGTGGCCACTGGTACGAGCCAGTAAACAGTTGACAGTGGCCACTGGTACGAGCGAGTAAGCAGTTGACAGTGACCACTGGTACGAGCGAGTTAACTGTTGATAGTGACCACTGGTACGAGTCAGTAAACAGTTGACAGTGACCACTGGTACGAGCGAACAAATAGTTGATATTGACCACTGGTACGAGCGAACAAATAGTTGATAGCCGCCACTGGTACGAGTGAGTAAACAGTAAAAGGAGACCGCTGGTTAGCGAGTAAATGTTGAGCAATTCCTAGTAGATTTAAAACACTTTTTCATTTCCGAACTTTTTTCCTGCGTGAATAAATCACTTCATACTCGCAATTGCAACAAAGTCAATTTAGCTAAAATATAACAATTTGATGGTGATAATTAAAACGATAATTCTACAACTCCATAGAACTATGTTCGTTTAGCTATCACGCAAGCCGTTCTGTATAATATAGGACAAAACGTGGTCCTTTGCATAAGGATATTACGAAGCGTCTTGAAATATTCGTCGAGAAGTCTGCCTTTGTCTGCCTCGGTTCGATCTGGGGAAAGTCCTGACATGAGAATATTGTACATCCATGGTTTTATACAGTTTAGGGATCTGTCCACAAACGTCTCTTTGTCCTCGATACCTACATGGGCAATCAGAAAACACAAGATCACTTACAATATTGTAAGAATTTAAAAACTGTCTGCAAGTTTTCAAAAATGTTTTTTTTCTATTTTTCACTACTGTAGATATTCAAAACTATGCGGATTTTGATTCGAAACAATACTTTGACCACATGTGCTGTATGTTAAAGTCGATGACATCTAATTTTCTAACAAGTGAAATACCATCCATGTCCAGAAAAAAATATGGAAAATGCATTACAATTTTCTCCAAAGCTATAGTTTGGTGTAAATCCCCAATTAAGCTCATTTCGTAACGACACAAAAAAACACGATGAAAGTATGTTGTCGAAACTTACCAAAAAGGGACATTTAATTTTGCGTGAAATTTCAGCATCATTTCTATTAATATCGCATATGTATCATTTGTAAATGACCTAAATATTGTAATAGGTATCCTTACCATGCCTGATTGACCTTACCTGTTTCGGTTGCTAGACCAGGGAGTATTTCCACGTCTCTCTGTGTACAGGAAACCAGCGACAGACTTCCTTCAATGTCGGCTTGGAATGGCTGCACGAGCTCGGTTTTAGAGGGATGGTAGGTCACGCTCGAGGTGTAGATAAATTCTTCCTAAACACACCATTTTTAAATACTCAAGTTTAAGAAGTTCATTCGGTATGACATTAGCTGTGTAATTTATTCAAGTATTGCTCATTGGTTTGGATAGTTGACTTCAATAAAAACAATACGGACATTGTCCCCGATATAGGTTGGAGTATACTGTAATCACTTATTTTTATTTTACGCTCGAAACACAATAGGTCATTGGCAGCTTGAATCAATAGGTATACTAATGGCTGTAATATATTTTCCATGAAAATATGAATTATTAAGAAAATATCTTCAAAACTATCTCGACGACTCCATGAAACACGTAAGCTATCATGTAAAAGGGTAAAAGTGTACAGCACAACTTGCCTCTTCCTATTTTGTGTTCAGAAAAAGATATAAACCAGTTTATTCAATGTAGTGATGGCTATATGCCATGTTTATCTAACTAAAGATTCAAAGGTACACAGTTTTAAGGAGTGTCTCTTGAAATTTAGAAATTCACTAAAGACATTTATTCAACTCCTGCACGTATCTAGCTCCAGCTCTGGAAAATAGTTATGACGCATTGCTGTGTGAGACAGAATTGCATAAAAACAATCTAACATCTTTCACACTCCTTGGTTACATTATATGTTTTACCGATTTGGAGGGGAATGCATTTGGGTTGTTCAAACCTCTAGTAGATATATCTGAAATATTTACATATATGCATATGTGAGTATCCAAGGAAATGATGACCACTAGATTTAGAGAGATTAAATCAAAGTAATATTTCGATAAAACCACAAAAGACCTAGAAGTGACATCAAAGGAAATTTAAAAAAACAAACATTTTGAACGAAAAACAAAACGAAAGTTACAAAAAGTACAATAGAAAAAAGTAAGCGTTTCCCGCACCGTATGTAGTACCCATCGTCACGTTTCCCATCAAATTCCAGAAAGAAAATAAGATGCATTCGCGAATGTATTTTAATGGGGGTTGGTTTATAAATATATTTACTTATTTTTATCACTACCTCACTAATTTTTCCACTTTGCCGAAATCCTTTCCAGATACTAGAGAACACATCATACGAGTCCTCTCCCACGTGGTTGTTACACCGTCCTACGTCATCAGTGACGAAGGAAACCACCACCAAGTATCCTCCTGAAAATACAACAGAAGCAATAATACAATACGCTACCTTAACATCGTCCTCAAAACTCCAGGGGTTATGCTCACTTTCGCTCTCTGCACTCCTGGAATGTGTCATAGCAAACCTGAAGGTTCAGTGTATGGTTCCCTGTTGACGAGACAAGCAGACTAGTTCGATCATTTGATGTACATCAAAAGAATCTCGCGGTCGCGACACGGTAAAAATTGACTGGCTTTGAAGTCGGGTGTCGCTCCTTTCTAATCTTCAAAGGACAGGTATAAGCCTCGTCAGGTGTTTTTTTAACCTTAAACCAATTAAACAGCTTTTTTTGCCTTCAGATTTGCTATGACATATTCCAGGGGTGCAGTGAGCGAAAGTGAGCGTAACCTCTGGAGCATCGAAGATGCCTTAATGAGATGAATAGCTGAGACAGCATCCAACGGAAAAAAACCCACTTTCCTTGGGTTAATACATTACCTTCTTAACTTTTTTTTATTGTGTCATTATCTGTTGTTTTCAATTTAAATCTTATTACTTGACGATTCATTTTTAACAATTATTGAGATTCATCATGAGACTCGGAAGTTACTGTACTGAATGTGATGACACTGATATTACATACACAATTCCTACTGACACATACACATTCACTGTCCTAGTGTAGAATAGCCGTCTAACATTAAACGGAGAAGGCATACGATTCCCGGGTCCGTATATATGTGATAATCAGATCACCATTGGCTACTTAAACGACCGCGCATGTGTAACAGTGTCATTATTGACAATGTATTGTTCATATTATTTAGTTGTTTTTTATCAATACTTAATAAGTGCAACTTGTAAACGAGCACTTGTCATATTTATATATATATATGACAGTGATCTATTTTTAGTTTAGATGTACACCTGTCTGACTGGGGTCAGGGGGTAATGTATTTTTAAAACTCTTTGTAGTGGCCAGTTAGTGGTCAGTGCGCGGCTGTGCAGTGAGTCGCACTTGTGTTAAATTTTATTCACACCTGTACAAGTTTTCAGCCTGTGTGGACGGAATTCTAAACTTACATTGTTTTGATCTGTTTGGCTACAGACCACAATAATTTATTTGAATAACCCCGAAGTCCACTTCCCTTTGAAGAGGTAGGTGTTATTTTGTGATCCTGTTTATTTGATATTTCTAACTGATGTGATAGATTTGTAAGTGTAATTGTAAATCACATCAGTCGCTGGTAATTCATATATATATCAGTAGTTACAGTGTAGGTTTTGTATAACTTCCTATCACAAGAGTAACGCACATATGTATTGTATCTCAGATGATCGCGACTGTGTTGTTCAGTATTTTGATTTAGTAATAATTATATAGCGAAGAGTAAAGTTATCAAATGCATTAATCTGTTACGTTTGCGCAAGTTAGCCTGTTCTTTTATGTAAATGTCTAGGGTAGGAAAAGTTAACATTTATTGTTATTAATTGCTGTTAGGGTCTTATGACCGGGGAATAAACGATATTGTAAAGAAAGAAGGTGTTGATAATTATTAGACAAGAACCTTTAAGCCACGACCGGCTACACATGAAACAATACTAGAGTTTTAATTTCAGCAAATGTTATTGACAAAAGAATGTTACACTGTCAACAGGATTGGACAACAGGCTAAAAACCTATACATGTATTAGTCATCTCCACTGACTATATGGTGTATACATATGAATATACGGTATGGTTTTGACTATGTGGTATATACATGGACATCTTGTATCGATACTTGTGAATGTATGTGTTTTGTGTTCATCTGTCTATTACATTTATAATAAACTTTCGAACTGGTGACTTTTGTCAATTGATTACGGACATATTTCGAGATAACGTGGTCATTTTTAAAATATGTCTTCCAATGCCCTTTATTTTACGGACATCCACGTACTCCAAATTACAAGGAGACCGGCGATAATCTTAGCGAAGCATTCATCGAATAAACATATATATATACCCATAATTAATTACAAAAATACACCAAGGGTCAGACAAAAAAAATGCCCTAAACACCAGGAGTACTATCCACGCCTACAACAACACTGGATTTCAAAAGCTGTCAAAAACATTAAACGTCACGGGTGAACGGAGCTTGTTGAAATTGGAGACTTATTAGCATGCAGATGTGATCATCAATTAGATGAAGACCCTCGTTAAATCATTTTGTATATAAGCTGGCCTTATATTGATATTATCCTTAACCGTAATACCGTTAAACGATAGTTACAAAGCAAATGTGCGTATTGTAACCTTGACATTATTATCGTTAAAAACACTACTGCCATAATAAAAGACACATCAATGCGATAAGCTATATTGACTTCTAAACAATTATAAAAGTTGTGTTATAAAACCCATTATATTTTTAATCAAGTTTCTAACTAACATACAATGAATATTGATTTCTATTTTCTGGTACACTAAGATGAAGCTGAAAACTTGTTAAATCTAACCGGTTCATCACTACATTGGGACCACGGCAAACATGGGGAAAAGGGTACGTGTGTAAACAGAGACGATAAAGTTAAACATTTTAAATGCGAAAATAAAATGTCAACATCAGTTTATTAAATTCCCATAAGCAGTGGATAGAAATAAGATCCAAATATGCAGGGGTCGCACGTTAGTCGCCTCATGCAGTGTGATACCGTTAACATGTAATTTCCGTAATCTACACTGGGACAAAGTAATTGAAAGTTTGGTGTTACCTGGTTGGAGTTCCTTGGCTCGACACGATAGAAACTGTTTCCAGTCGGTCTGCCATTGGTGTCGAAACGCTTCTAGTTCATTCCTGTCACAGTCACTCTGGAATATCCCGCCTCGGATGTCACAGGGTCTATCAATCGGATACAAATAAGGACGATGCATTACAATCAACTAACAACTGTTTTTTTGGTTCAAATAATGTTTATTCAATAGTATCGTATGCAAAATCTTACATGTAACGTCTTATGCATTTCATTTTAATCAGTTCTTTTCTCATCCGACCCCCACCCTGCTTAGTGATGGCGGTATACTGAAATCCCTTTGTCGGTGCGTCCGTCCATACGTACAAGCGTCAGTCCATAGTAAAAGGTTTTTGCACAAGCTATCTAATAAACCACTTAACAAATGTTGTTCATATTGACACCATCGTATGGTTATTCTAGTTTCAAGTATTAACCTAGTTAGATTTTAGTGGTCATCGATAAAGGTTAAAGGGTTAAAGGTTACGGCAAAGCTAACGCTTTACCACTTTTGAAGGGAAACAAAAGCTTGTGTACAGGATATCTCACAAATGCTTCAAAACATTTTGTTTATGCTTACACAATAGTATAGTAACATCATATTTACACCAAATAAGTTTTTTCCTGATCATCGGTCAAGTACAAAGGTCAAAGACTATGGGCAAAGCATTCTTCAATATCAAATAAGTTGTGTACATATATTTCATGAACCCCTGAACACAATTGGTTTTATATTTACACCATAGTATGATCAAAGCATGCGCTAAACCTGATTAAAGTTTGGTGATCATCGGTTAAGGTTAAGGGAACGAAGTCAAGGACAAAGATCAAATTTGACCAGTTTTGAAGTAAAACGCTCATGTGCAAGATATTCCAGGACCCTTCCACAAATTTAGTTCGCATTAACAACATAGCATGGTAACATAAAATTCTTTGCCTGATTGGGTTTTGTTTTGTCAAAAGTTGAGGTAACGGGTCAATGGTATATCTATTTGAGCCTCCGTTCACTTTGTTTTTATTATACAGAAAACGGTTTTATTTAGCTATCTTGTGTTAAGATCCCTTACTTTTCACTGAGCCAGTGGTTTGCCATTGAAGAGAAAGCCAAATCGACGGAAGCTGTTGGTAGACATTTCCGGTACATTGATGTAGCACTGGCTAGCACGTGTACGTTATCGCGTACGGACAATTTATTGCATATTTCCGAATTCGTTGCTGAAAAGAAACGACAGAAAAACAGAAGCATTTTTGTTAAGTTACACTAACTAAATGTAGTTAATGAAACAACGTTTTCTAACAAATAAAAAGGGGAATCGAAAGTAGCTTTTCATGTATTGTTTTAATTTGTTTACTTCATACTCTATCTGCTGGGGTCCATTACCTTATTTTAAATTCCAAACACTAAGAATAATATTTAGCTGTATTCAAAACGTCTTTTTTAGATTGTTGTATTGTATATCTATATCAATGATTAAACAAAAATCATTGTTACCGCTTATTTTCAAATACGAGTAGTTAAATAAATTGTTGACTACGTTATCGATTAATAAAACGCTGTTTTGATATTTTTTACGTTCTATAATGCTTAAGAAAAAAATCATTCTAAAATAAATCTAAAATCTAAAATCATAAAAGAAGCAGAACGTCAGACATTCTTACGGAGTAACATAATATACATCCGTTTAAAGACAATGTGCCATGAACAAGTAACGTAAAATATTGACCTACCGTGGACCGTCTGGAATAGAACGTTGAAATCGTTAAACAATTGATCTTCGTAAACAAGTGTAATTTCCCGGGGATCGCTGGACATCTGGTTGATATTATCTGAAAGGAAAATAAAACTTCAGAAGATTTTACAATATTATAACAGCTTATATACTGTAGGAAAGCGGTGTAAATTTATTAAGTTTTCCTTCATGTTTGATACTGTTAAACAATACTAAATCTCCATATCAAATTACGCCTTACTAATGTGTGTAATTTATTAACCCGTTTGCACAATTTACTAACATATATGCACACTCACAGATAAACAAAAGATATAACGACCGACCTCAAAGCCCGTTGATTCAATTTGTTAAGCATACGTGATATAGGTATCTTAGCGCAAAACTTCATGACACTGTGTCGATATTGATCAGATCTTTATGCAAGCATGACACAAGGATTTAAAAAGCTATGAAGAATAGGTCTAACGATGCTTGCACGTTCATGTTGTAGATTAAAAACGTAGTCTCAACGTACACGTTTATAATCTTGTATCTCAATAGTAGGTCAAAATCCACTATTAAGATAAATATAACATTTAATATCCTTTGCTGTGTGTCAGGTTTAAAAATATCTGATAAGCGAGCAGCACTTCAGTTAAAGCCGGCACCTAGACTAAGAAGTTGAGGACATACAACCTTGCCACTTGTTGTAAAAATGATTGGGATTTTACAAAGCCTTGTCGGCCACTTACTAACGTTTTCACAAACAAAAAACAATGCTATCACGGTTTTCTTATTAAAGTGTGTTAAATTCGGTAAAATTTAAATCCTGAAAACCAGAGTATGTCAACAGACCCCATTGAAAAGCAGTTTCACATTTCTCAGTTATGTTAAATAGTATAATGAAAATGTAAACAGTTGACAGGCTATTTTTGAAACATGTGTTACTTTTCTATATGCCTGGTGTTAATTACTCAATTGATTTTCTGATCTACCATAATTATGTACTCCTTAATTAGGCGACATCACCAGAAGGACTTCCGGCTGGCATGTTGTAAGAATTATGTGACCAGATACAAAGTCATCAGTCTGTGTTTTTGGTGACATTTGCTTTCCATGAACCTTCCATAAATGTTCATGTCGACTCATAAAATCACTCTTCAGCACGTTCATAAGTTGGAAGAACTAGAGCTGTAAAATAAATACGGTTTTGTGTAGTTCATGACCTTAAACTCATATTCTACCACGTCGGTACAGACACTTTTATTGGTTAATGATTACGTATTGTTGTATAATAATACAAGCAATTCCATCCTTTTATCCTCGTTATATATTACAAAATAACAAACCTTTACATGGTATTTATTTTTCACTGTCAGTTTTCTGAATAACTTGTTTCATTAAATGACGAAAAGTATAGGAAACCCCAGTTTTTTGCCTTTTTCTATATTTGAACTACATCAAACAATATTTGACAATAGACAAAATTTAATGGTTGCGTACAAATCGTTCTTATTAGTTACCATGAAAGAAAATATGTAATTTAATTATATGTAATTATGTTACATATTAGTTTATTCCAGACAAAAAAATGATTTACTCTTCGCGTAAAACCATTAGCTTTCATTAAGAAACCATTATAACAAAAAGAAATAACATATTGAGATATTTAAAACATTTAAGTTTAAATACGTCTATCTTTAGAATCAAATAAGTTTATAGAATTTTTAATAAATCCCAACAAAGGCCTTCTTACTAAAACAATTTAATTTTAATCAGTGGAAAGATTTGTTTTTAAATACATGGTATATGTTCTTCAAGAAGAAGTATTTAGGCCAGACTAGTAATCGTAGTCTGAGAAAGAACGTGTTTTATCAGTTTTTAACATCCATCATATATATCAGATAAAGCATCTTTATATATTAAATATCAAATGTAAGGTGCCAAACTCCCTATAGAACAAATGGAAAATTCCAAAGAAATATGTCCTTTTGCAATAGTAAGGAAAACAAACAATGTTTAAATGTTAAATTATTAGGTGTACAATAGTAACGTGTATATTAGTTAGGTGTATATTGGACTCGTGTAAAATAGTCAGGTGTAAAAAAAGTCACCGATCGGACGTTAAAAGGTATGAGATCACCTATCCGACCACGTGGTACTCCGGTTTCCTCCTAAAAACGATCCCACGCGCGCTAATATTCGGGCCAACAAGCGACATTAATATAAGTTGAACTAACTTGTTTCAGAATTGTTATAAAATAAACTAACTTACATTTAAAATAGTCAGATGTTCAATGATTATGTGTACACAATTAAGATGTACAATTGTCTGGTAGGTGTACATGTACAATAATACGGTTAACAATTGTTACGTGTATAATAATAAGGTGTGCAATAATTAGGTGTACAAAAGATAATTAGCAAAAGTTCCGTGTACAATAATTAGCTGTCCAATAGTAAGGAACACAAAAGCCGGTTGTGCAGTAGCTCCAGTATGCAAGAATATGATGGAGAGCGAGCAGTAAATCAGTATAAGGTAGGTACAATGAAATAATAAAATATAACATCTGGTCTCTTTATTAGCAAAAACATACGTTATAACGTACCTATTACCGTGTCCATGAGCTCCAATGACACACCTCCGTCAGCAGCTCCAAACTCAGCTATACATATCGTCCTGGAATTCCCATTCCCTGGCTTCAACAGATTCTCTTCAAAATTAAATGTTTAAAATATTTCATATCTATCACAAAATACCAAATACGTTTATGAAAGCGTTTATTACAGCATGTGTTGTATCGAAATATGATGTACATTTTACTTCTCCATAGACACTGTAATTAACACCTAGACGTCTTAAGTATTATCAAAGGGGTGCAGTAGGTATACAACATAGTATGTCCTTCTTACCTACACATTGCAGCAATTGTTTAATGGCCGTCCGTACAACCTTTCTACTGTTCTCCATTCCAGACGAGTAACTATCCGCCCCATTGTATACTACTCCCTGAAGTTCGGGGTTGGATGTCATGACTTCTCCACTCCTCCAAACTACAGAATATGTGTGGTCATTAGTTTAAACCTGTAATGGAAATATTGATTCCGTATCCACATATCACCTCATACACACATATATACACACAGTAGAATGACCGGTCATTTGGCCATAACTGAATCTTAACAGATTAACTTGTGATCTGTCCGGTGTGTTCTAAACACCGTGTGTATGTGTGGATTGTTAATTCTCCTGTGACCAATGTGGCTTTTTGTACATATGTAAATCGGCTGTTTATTATATGTTTACACTGATAAGTCGCAAGACTTAAAGTTGATAAAGAACTTGAACACCAATATTCGATGTGGAGCATTGAATACCAATCAATACTAATCTTCTCTCTGCTTAAAAAGTATCATAGACTCAAAGACATATTTAGAGCTAGTAGGGTAATTAGTGATAGTTTGTGTAATCGTTTATGCACATGCATATACATGTATATTATAGATTGATACAATGTATGCATTAAAGCACAACTTATCATTGTTTGGTTATTATTCATATTTGATGGTATTTTGCCAGTATCAACTGAAGAGCTGTTTCGATATTTGATAAGTATTTAATTCTTAATTTCGTTAATTTTACCATATTTGATTAAATTCATCTGCTTTAAGTTTTCTATTGCTAATGTACTTTTTCTTACATGTTATATAATATTTAAAGATAGCATTTTAGCCATTTGTTTGGTTGGGAAGCACTTATAAATATTTTGCATAATGGATAAGGAAAATTGATTGGGATTGATTTTTATTCACTTGATTTTACTTAGTTGGCTTACTGTTAATAGCCTCGTCTGTCAATACACCTATACGAGTATATTATAGGTGTATTGACAGACGAGGCTAGTAACAGTAAGAGTAGCAGTGGCGGATCCAGAGGGTTTTTTTGGGCTTCAGGAACCCCACCCCCACCCCGATAATTTTCTTTAAAAGTCATGTATTTTCACCATTTTCCTCATTTTTTCCCCACATGGAACCCCCNAAACTGAGAATAAAAATGAACATAGAATGAAAGATTCAACACAAACAATTTTATTAATCAACAAAATGTACACATCATTTAAGTCAACAAGAAAATCAACTATGTTAGGATATATCGACTGAATAATTCAAACTTATCAACACTTGATTTTCGACACATATAATGTTTCAATATTAACAAATTTAATAATCAACATCTTTAAAAGTTTAACTTGACAATGTAACAATTGAGTATTTAAAAAAACGTTCCAAGACTGGCCCCAACAAATACATCAGACTCCAAACCAACTCGCCCGTAACAGATTTTGTTATTCAGGACATAGCGATAAAGTCACCTGTTTCATGTGTGGAGTACATTTAAGCTCCTGGGCATCCTACGATTCCGTCAAAATCGAGCATAAAAAGTGGTCGACTGATTGGGTGTATTTACAAATGGTCATACCCCTATACGTCTAAGGTTACACAGTATCGTGGTAATTTATAATGGAAATATTTGAGGAGATACTTTATTCCTACATGAGAAATCGTATCGAGGAAAACGCTTTTATGGGGATTGTGAAAAACTTGTTATGCCTAGCTTATGCATTGAGCGTGAAAGACGTCACATCAAGATTGTTTGTATGTGCAGGATGTGTGGAGGGTCAAGCTAACCAGCAAGGACATGCCTGTGTCATACTTGATAGTGAAGACATAATAGATAGATATTTCGAAGAAGCCCTGTCAACCATCAACCATTTAGAAGTGGAGAAACTGTGGCGCCAATTTACTATTCAGTCCTGTATTCCTTCACACTCTTTATTTAATTGTATCAACGATCATTTGAAAATGATGTTATAAGACTTTTATAAAGGAAGCTATTAGGGAACTAAAAACAATATGTGACGCAGAAAGAAGATTAATGAAATCATTCAATCTATACACTGGTCAGAAAGTCGCTTCATAAAACCATAACGACTATCATTTTTTTACTAATTTATGTGGAGACTTTTAAGACAACAGCTCGAGTATGTATTCGCTAACCCATGTATTGTTATTAAAATGTTAACTGATTGTCTGTCTTGTCTTTATTTAATGTCAACATGAACATTTCGTCAGTATGTATATTTAAATCATTAAATTGTGTGTAAACGAACATGCCTTTTATCATTAGTTTTATATTTTAACAAATCCAGATGACCGTTGAATGCGACATGTGTAGATCAGGTGAGAGATAACATTTCCAAATGTGTGAGTTCAATCATCACCATAACCAACGGCTAGGACTAATAAATACAACAATGTCTATGAGGCTATACATAGTATGCCCAATTAAAAATCTTTTCTAATCAACAATATATACACAACATTCTATTAAACATTAATGAAAACAAGTTAAGCTTATCATAAAGTAGGGTTTTTTTCTTTTTCTTTTTTAAATGTTGACAAAAAGTAGGTTTAGGATTAGGTTGTTTTTAATTGTGAGTTGATAATNTATTTAATACAATAGAAACAAAACTATATTTTTCTATAAGATATGTTACCACTACATAAAAATGTTAATTTTAATAAAACTCAACAAATATATATTGTATATTGTTCAAAACAGCATCAAATCATCATTCATATGTTATTACTACATAAATTAATATCAAAATATAGCCGACTCAAGTATCACAATTTATATAAAAGATATAAGATTAATATTTGATGAACAGTAGTCAGATTTCATAATCAGCACACACAACACTTTGTATAGCAGATGGTTCACATCTAGTTAACCTAAAGCAATTAAAAAAAATCATCCTACTAACTAGAAGTTATTCAACATCACACTCATAATCTATACATTTGAAGTTGATAACCTGTGGCATTTTGAAAGTTTACCTCATTAGAAGTTGTGCAACTTTACACTCGATTTGAAGTTGTTAACCTAAAGCGTTTTGAAATTTGATCTCACTAAAATTTTATGCAACTTAACACTCAGTTCCTATATGATTAAACCGATCAATTTATTGAAACACTCAATTCATTAACCACTGAACAGGAATCATTCACTAAACACTAAACAGGAAAACAAGAAAAAAGAAATCATGCATATACAAGTTTCCTTCTTTCAGTACATTGTAAGCATAATTAAATTCTTTAAATCTTAATTCTTTCATCACCCTAAAAGCAGATTGCAAGAGTACAAAAATAACAGGAGATTTAAAAAAAAAACACTGTTTCTATCGGAAAGCTTACAGTGTATATGCGAGTTTATACATCGACATGTCAGATATTACAGCAGATTGTATCCGCCATACTTCATATCAAATTCGAGCAGAGTATTAATTATCCTATGACGATTCTCTGCTTGATTTGTTTATCATGTTTAAAGAGCACATAGACGTTGATATTTCTTGATAAATCACGATGAAAAATCATCGAAGAGAAAGCCTATGTTTTGCAATAAAAAAAAAATATAATTCAAAAGTCCAAACACACATCATTTTAAGTTAAAATTTTAACGTTGAGTAATAAAACCAGATTGGAAGGAAATGTCTTTATTTAACAATAACAATATGTGGCCTTTCATACTAACAGTAGTTGATGTAAAGATAGCGATGGTCTCATAGGTGTCTAAACACCCTTAACAAAGAGTGTGATGGTGAATAACTTCTAGTTAGTAGGATGATTTTTTTTAATTGCTTTAGGTTAACTAGATGGGAACCATCTGCTATACAAAGTGTTGTGTGTGCTGATTATGAAATCCTACTACTGTTCATCAAATATTAATCTTATATCTTTTATATAAATTGTGATACTTGAGTCGGCTATATTTTGATATATATATATGGAGACTACACAAATGGCTCAAGGGACTATTAATTGCATAGTTAACGAAAAAATCCCTCTGACAAACATACCACACATCTACCTACAGTATTGATACTCTATCAGTTCTCTAGAAGAGTCTACACTTAAACCTTCTCAGCCTGTCTGAGACAATTTCTCATTTTCGTCGTACAAATCCAATCAAACGATTGGAACAATTTCTTTTTTGATTTCATATAATATATAGACTTCAGGAGACCCAGTTCAGTTGACTTTTTTATAGAAAGTAACTTACAACATTAATCTGATTTCAAGATGCTTTAAATGATCTAACTCAAATAATAGCTTTGCATAAGTCTGAGATGTGTCACTTCTCACACGTTTGTTTAATATTTTTGCATCAAAACAATGTATAAATTAAAAAAAAAAAAGACCTTGCGAAGATGCTACTTATTCTATCTATAATTCTAGAATCATTTATCTTATCAATAAATTCAGAATTTAATGCTAAAATAAAAAAATAAAAAAAATAAAAGCTTTGCATAAGTCAAGTGGAATTGTTGTCAGTCTTGTACTGTCTGTATTGCAAGAAAAAAGGTCGAAACAATATTAGTAAACGTGTATGGAACTTAATAATCATCAAATAAAAACACAGTATTTGTAAAACAATTTCAATCAAGAAACGATATGGAAACCTTTTTTTTACAGTGTGTGACAGTTTATTTTAGTATTCATGAAGATTTACAACAACGAAAGTCTTTTCAAGTTAAATTATTTACAGGCATGAGTTAAATTAAAGTATTTTGTAAACGAAATTGAAACAAAAGGATGATGACAGACAAACAACTTTTCATTAGAGATGTTATTCAAAAGTATACCTTTTTTTAAATAAAACCTCTAACAGATGTGAAAAAGTTTAAAATTCTCAGCATTTATAGAAACATTTTAATCAGAAAACGTCATGAAAACAGGTTTTTATATAGTATTTGACAGTTTGTTTTAGTATTTATGACGATTTACAACAACGAAAGTCTTTTCAAGTTAAATTATTTACAGGTATGAGTTAACTTATAGTATTTTGTTAACGAAATTGACACAAAAGTATTTTGACAAAATTTTCATATCATATTTTATGCAAAAGTATACCTATTTTTTAATAAAACCTCTAACAGATGTGAGTTAGTTTAAAATTCACAGCATTTGCAAAACAATACAATCAAGAAACTTTGCGAAAACAGGTTTTTACATAGTATGTGACATTTTGTTTTAGGATTTATGAAAATTTACAACAACGAAAGTCTAATAAAACCTCTGACAGACATAGTAAACAGTATTTGTATAACCATTTCAATCAAGATACGTTACGAAAACAGATATTTATATAGTATGTGACAGTTCGTTTGATTATTTATAAAGATTTACAAGAACAAAACTCTTTTCAAGTTACATTTGTAACAGGTATGAGTTAAATTAAAGTATTTTGTTAAAGAAATTGACACAAAATTATCTTGACAAACAACTTTTCATAAGATATGTTAAAGCAGTTTTTATTTCATGCCAGTCGTACGACCAACCTCTCTCGACCAGCTTCTCATTATCGCAATGGTGTACCTTGTAATATCTACACAGAAACAACTTAAAAATCGCGGAAGGTCTACTCCTATGTCCTTAAAATGTTCTTAATATGGTATGAGGTTATTCAAAAATATATCTGCATAAACTCTACGGTATCATCATTTGTAAGTACAGTATAGTATACGCAATCTTTCGACCACTTTTTATGTTTGATTTCTACACTATCGTAGGCTGTTCATGAGCTTAAATGTGCTCCGCATATGAAAAAGGTGACTTTATCGCTTTGTCCTGAATAGAAAAACCCGTTAAGAGCAAGCTGGTTTGGATTCTGATGCACTTGTTGTGGCCAGTCCTTAAAGGTTTTTATACGGTCCTCACATTTAATCATTGACTAATACTCTGCTCGAATTTGATATGAAGTATGGCGGATACAATCTGCTGTAATATCTGACATGTCAATGTATAAAATTGCATATACACTGTAAGCTTTCCGATAGAAACAGTGTTGTTGTTTTTTAAATCTCCTGTTATTTTTATACTCTTGCCATCTGCTTTTAGAGTGTGGAAAGAATTGAGATTTTAATAATTTAATTATGCTAACAATGTACTGAAAGAAGGAAACTTGTATATGCATGATTTCTTTTTTCTTTAGATCAAATTGGTGCTTTATTTGAATAGGTGTAATATGAGGTTCCATTTTCCTCATACATTTCCATATACATATCATCAGAATTGGAATAAAACAGAGAGCAGCTTCAGATATCATGATTCCTGTTTAGTGTTTAGTGAATGATTCCTGTTCAATGGTTAATGAATTGAGTGTTTGAATAAATTGATCGGTTTAATCATATAGGAACTGAGTGTTAAGTTGCATAACTTTTAGTGAGATCAAGTTTCAAAACGCTTTAGGTTAACAACTTCAAATCGAGTGTAAAGTTGCACAACTTCTAGTGAGGTAAACTTTCAAAATGCCACAGGTTATCAACTTCAAATGTATAGATTATGAGTGTGATGTTGAATAACTTCTAGTTAGTAGGACGATTATTTTTAAAAATTGCTTTAGGTTAACTAGATGTGAACCATCTGCTTAACGAAGTGTTGTGTGTGCTGATTATGAAATCCTTCTACTGTTCATCAAATATTAATTATTTGAGTCGGCTATATTTTGATATTAATTTATGTAGTAATAACATATGAATGATGATTTGATGCTGTTTTGAACCATATACATCATATTTGTTGAGTTTTATTAGAATTAACATTTGTATGTAGTAGTACCATATCTTATAGAAAAATATAGTTTTGTTTCTATTGTATAAACAAAGTACCTCAAAAGAATTTAGTTTGAATAAAACTATGTTACGAAAAGTCTTTTAGCTGAATTATATAAACTATTCTTACTGTTTGTTGTACTTCTTTGAATAAACTCTAATTTGTGCTATGCTAAAAATGTTTCCACATATTAAAGTTATACAAACTGGATTCTAAAGAGTTAAATATTTTTTGTGACATTATATAATATGATCTTTTAAAAGTAAGAAAACTAAATTTTACATTATCAACTCACAATTAAAAAAACCTAATCCTAAACCTACTTTTTGTCAATATTTAAAAAAGAAAAAGAAAAAAAAACCTACTTTATGATAAGCTTAACTAGTTTTCATTAATGTTTGATAGAATGTTGTGTATATAATGTTGATTAGAAAAGTTTTTTAATTGGGCATACTATGTATTCCGTCTTTGCGTATTGCAGAGTTATCTTCTCTTGTGAGCAGGTATTGATTGTTACGTCATTGGTTTGTGAGAGCAACGTCATCAATTTTTGAGAAAACGACGTAATTTTTTCACACAAACCAATGACGTAACAATCAATACCTGCTCATAAGAGAAGATAACTCTGCAATATGCAAAGACGGAATAGCCTCATAGACATTGTTGTATCTACTTGTCCTAGCCGTTGGCTATGGTGATGATTGAACTCACACATTTGGAAATGTTATCTCTCACCTGATCTACACATGTCGCATTCAGCGGTCATCTGGATTTGTTAAAATATAAAACTAATGATAAAAAGCATGTTCGTTTACACACAATTTAATGATTTAAATATACACACTGACGAAATGTTCATGTTGACAATATGATAAAGACAAGACAGACAATCAGTTAACATTTTAATAACAATACATGGGTTAGCTAATACATACTCGAGCTGTTGTCTTAAAAGTCTCCACATAAATTAGTAAAAAAATGATAGTCGTTATGGTTTTATGAAGCGACTTTCTGACCAGTGTATAAATTGAATGATTTCATTAATCTTCTTTATGCATCACATATTGTTTTTCCCTACTTTTCCATTCTACGCTAGACACATTTGAAATATAATCGTTTCTCATGTCGTTGTGAATTTTCCATCGATTCACTTCCTTTATAAAAGTCTTATAACATCATTTTCAAATGATTGTTGATACAAGTAAAAGCAACCACAAAATTAAATAAAGAGTCTCGATATAAGTTCTTTCATTCGCCATTTTAGGGGTTGTTTTAAGTGTGCATATCAAACATAGAGTCTTAGTCTGACAATGTCTATTTTCTTCACAAACTTGAGAATGTTCCCACTGAAATGTTGTTTCACATAGTCTTCATAGCGGAAATCCTCCTCTTCCATTAAAGGTTGTAACACGTGTGAAGGATTACAGGACTGAATAGTAAATTGGCGCCACAATTTCTCCACTTCTAAATGGTTGACGGTTGACAGGGCTTCTTCGAAATATCTTTCTAGTATGTCTTCACTATCAAGTATGACACGGGCATGTCCTTGCTGGTTAGCTTGACCCTCCTCGATACGATTTCTCATGTAGGAATAAAGTATCTCCTCAAATAATTCCATTATAAATTACCACGATACTGTGTAACCTTAGACGTATAGGGGTATGACCATTTGTAAATACACACAATCAGTCGACCACTTTTTATGCTCAATTTTGACGGAATCTTAGGATGCCCAGGAGCTTAAATGTACTCCACACATGAAACAGGTGACTTTATTGCTATGTCCTGAATAAAAAAATCTGTTACGGGCGAGTTCGTTTGTATTTGTTGGGGCCAGTTTTGGAACGTTTTTTCAGATACTCAATTGTTACATTGTCATGTTAAATTTTTAAAGATGTTGATTATTAAATTTGTTAGTATTGAAACATTATATGTGTCGAAAATCAAGTGTTAATAACTTTGAATTATTCAGTCGATATATCCTAACATAGGTTTTTTTCTTGTTGGCTTAAATGATGTGTACATTTTGTTGATTAATAAAATTGTTTGTGTTGAACCTTTCATTCTATGTCCATTTTTATTCTCAGTTTCTGGTGAGGTTTTCCTACTACATTGCTGCTGTTGACGTGCTTTGTATCATACTAATAGCTTTTACTTGTGGTTAAGCTATTCATGAAATGTACTTTGTAGCAGAGTGTCTTGCTGATAATACCATTTAAATAGTCAATGTATTCCATTTGTGTTCTGCCGTGACTTGTTTAACCGATTTCAAAGGCGTCAATAACTAAAGACTATTTTAACTCTCCACACTATTATGTTATACATTTAAACTATACCCTACACACGAATCCTGCTGAGTTACCTTAAATCCTCCAAACAACATACATTTCAGAACGTTGCCAGAACATTGACATCTGTCGGTGAGATGAAGCCTAGCAATAGGCCTAGTCAAGGAGACGAAAACCCCGTAACCAACCAACATTTCATACATAGGTTTACCTGGTATATATATACACACAGTCATGTTCAGTCATGCATCATCCCCTCCACACAAACCCTAATCTGTATCTCGGTATGGATTTTATCGTGGACATGACCTGTTTAAATTTTATCCTGTCGTCATGATTTGTTTTAATCAAAGGCTATTTCTAACTATAAACAAAAGACCAACAACCCTCAACACTATTGTGTATACCCTACTGAGGCGGGGAACGTTAGACATTCCTGTGATGCTAGACAGATATGTCACCTCTGACCTAGGTCAAGGTCACCATTTAAGGTTAAGCTTACCTCCACACATTCTTATGACGTCAGACATTCCTGTGACGCTAGACATTTCGCAAGTTTTCCCTCCACACATTCCATGCATATCTAGGTCAAGGCACCCTCCACCTGCATGCATATCTAGGTCAAGGTCACCTCTAGGTCAAGGTCACCCTCCACAAAAAGCGGGGAGGTGGTACCGGTAAATATACCCTACTCTTACTTTTACTAGCCTCGTCTGTCAATACACCTATAATAGAATCGTATAGGTGTATTGACAGACGAGGCTAGTACCTGTGGATTATCTAAGTCCGTGGTAAATACTTATAAATATACATATATATAAATACACAAGATTTATATCCCAGCTACGCCCAGTAATTCCTGATGATAAAGTCCTGTCAATCTTCATTTTGAAAAACTGAAGAAAAAATTGTAGTTCGGAATCGTGAATTCGGCCGTTTTGGACCGTTAAGAAAAATCGCACGAGATGAGGTTTTCGCCAAAGTTCGGACTTTGGTAAGAGATGCATTCACATAGGAAAATGTGTTTGAACTATTTAAAGGTCAAAGTTCAAGGAATGGATATTTCGTTCAATTTTTACCAAAGAATACCTCCAAATCAGCTGTAGTCCAACAATGTTGCTGCATTTTTGTCCGGAGTGAAAGCTACATTGGTCAAATATGATTATTTAATACAGACACCATATTTAGCCAATAGTATTTCTATCTATAAAACGCATCAAAAGCAAATATCTTGAACTCCAAAAAACTTGATAATATTATATTTTATATCTATTCATTTCAATAATCCCAATGCAACTTTTTGGCAAATCTATATTGTATTTTTTTTTTTATATATTTAAATTCCCTTTACTTGAGATTTTGCAAGGTAGTTATTGCAATTTAAAGTTGGTCAAACATGTTATTTCCATTATTTTCTTGGTTAAAAAGAAGGTTAATTTAGCCAGACTTAAATCTAATCAAATTCCATGACTTTTTCAGTGCTGTAAACATATTTATTATTGAAAAATAAATCTGTTATAATTAGTTTTGTATTCTGGATAATTTTGGGTAATGCTATGGTGCCATTTTTCTGCCATTGACTTTCTGCATCTAATGATAATCACGACTTTTGTATGTCGTCATAATTTTCAAAAATATGTTGAAATATTTTAAAGGTTATGTCGGCATAATTTAGACTGGTCAGTCTAACGTCCATCCTTGGTTAAGTATTAGAAACATTTTAATTAGAAGCCACAAAACTTAATATTCTAAAATGGAATAAGTTATGAAATCATTTACTGAGCAACGAGTGTCGATGAAAGACGAAAATTGGACAAAGGTAACATGAACAGTGCAACAAGGCTCAGTGCTGAGACCTACTTTGTTATCTATAAAAAAAATCCATCTTCCTAGCTGCACAGTCGGAAGATTATCTTTTTTAGTAAATGATATAAAATTATTAAAACTTGTACATAGAAACGCTGATGTGGAAATCCTTCGGAAGGACATGAACTACTGAAATTGCATTCTTTAAAATATTATCCTATGTACGAAATTACATATAAAAAAATAACCATCACATAAGTGGAAAATAGACAGATATAATATGGATAGATTACACAGTCAAGGCAAATAGACGTCAAGATGTCGGGTTTTACGATATCCAGGAAACTCAAATATATAATACCAACCTTAATCTACAGGAGAATGAGAGGGAATGTGACTGAGCTGCATAAAGTAGCAAGCAATTTTTATTTTGTCACCCAGCACAATTAAAATGTAGAAAAACAAACCTGAAAACAGGGAACAATGAGGACATTCAAAGAAAACATTTCGACAAAACTTTAATTTTAGCACCAGTAAGAACCATTTTTTTCTTTATGAATGGTCATTCAAAACATGGAACAATCTCATAGAAAATGTAATATTAACAGCAACAATAAACGCATTTAAAAACAATTGATCACTACTGCTGAAAAAATGAAACACATACCGGTATATAATTCATCGAAATTAAATATCAATGACAGGAATGTCGCATTTATCCATTGTTTAATATTGCCTCGTTGTGATATTTGATTCCAGTATAGAGAATCTTAAAGATCATTTATCAGAAGTACACCAAACATAAGGATCCCCAACGTCCTACTGCATTATGTTTTCCCTGTCACAGTAACCTCCCCTTAACCTCTGTTTGGCTACAACTGTAGAAAAGTTTGGGCAAAACACTTCTGACCAGGTAGCTCAATCAGTTAGAGCAACAGTATAACAATCTGAAGTCTGGGGTTCGAATCCAAGTCTAGCCCCGCTGGATTTTTACACTCACAACACTACAACTGATTATATTTGGTTTGTTTTATCTTTATTATTTCTAATAAAAGTCCTGTATGTCCTGAGATCATCTTTATTTGAACATAATTAAAACATTTAAAAAGTTAACTTGCACAGTTCACAAAACGTTTTTTCCTTTATTACTGGCCATTAAATTTCAACAATAGATTCACACACCACTTCATTTTAACAACCTTCAGTGCTGGTCACATTAGAACATCCTTTTGACCATTCGTCCTGGTCACTCCTGTATTCTTGATGACCTTACCAGATGTACATCACTACCTATGATACCGTAAACAGGAAAATTTTCAACGCAGTTTAATCTTCGGTTTTTTGACACTCCGTAGTGAGGCCGACTTTATCAAAGCAGTGAAAAGAAGAACCCAACATACTCTATCAAGAAATACCACGTTAAATGAATTAACACTGCATGAAAACGGGTTCTACCCGTGGAGGGCAAAATTTGCCTGGACGAAAGTCTCACAGTAAACAGTAAATATTTGTGTTAAATTGTTAATACATTAAAAGGTAAATTTGTTGCCTTGTTCCATCTCAACATACATACAACACTCTCACGGAATATGACCTCTAGAATTGGTCAAGTTTGTGTAATTGACCTCATAATTCACACCATTACATTATGTTGACCTTTCACCCCTGTCGTTTACCGACTTCATTATACACACAACCCTTCATTCAAGTGACCTTGACCTCATTGAATACACATCACTACTTTCTATTCACCTTTAGTCCTTTTAACTTCCATGTCAACAGTTACCTCCCCATCTTCTGAATGTGTCCTAGATATTCTATCTTGTTGTTTGTCTGCAGATGACACACTTTCCACTCTTTGTCGCCCAGATATTGATGTTGTATCTAGATGTTTGTCCGTAGATACCACACCTTTCTCTAAATGTGTCCTGGATGTTGTTGATATACCTATATCTGTTTTATCTGACAATACTGTGTCCTTAGATTTAATCTTTTCCTTTTTCTTTTTGCGATTTAGACTCTGTGTTATTTTTGGATTTATCCCGTAGAGGTTGGTTAGAAGGAGCACATTCTCCCCTTGGCCTTCTAGGTGCCATGTCCACAACTGGAGTGCCTTCGCTACACCCTCCTGAACACCAGTCATTTCTTCTTGAGTGAAGTTTGTCAGAACATATTCTACCACCTCGTCTTTACTGCTTGGTCGGTCTATCCCAATGCGTACTTTGAACATCTTCTGCAAAAAGGAAAATTTTATTAAAAGATATACATGTAAATACATAATGTACACATAATATGTATTTTTGTTGGAGAAGAGATTTTACTATAGTGGGTGGTCAGGTGGCGAGGTGGATAACACACTTGTCTTTCACCTGGGTGGCTTGGGTTTTATTCCCTGATCGGACTAGAGAAGGGTGGGGGAATCAGGTCACCTGCCCCACCACTTGAGTTTACTCCAGGTACTCAGGTTTCCTTTCACCTTAACACCCCCAAGTTCAAATTACTTGTTTGGTAATTGTTGAAAAATAACTATAGTTTATATATTTACATTTTATTACAATTTTGTATTTATATAGTGTTTACATATACAGCATAGCATGCAATTATGAAATTCTTTTCATGTACTACAATTTCTTGAGACAGGTTTTTATGTGAAATTCAACTACCACTGGGGTTCATATTTTGCAGTGTCCTTGATTGTTACATTGTAAATGTACCCAGCTTCATAATCTTTTTAATCAAATTTCACCATAGGTTAAACAGAGCAATGATGTAAAATAAAAAGAAAATTTCATTATGGAATATTCTTTATACTTACATTTACAGCAGATCCCAACAAGCTTTGAACTGATTTGATACCATTGTGCCCACTGAAAGATAAGAAAAAGTAATTTACACAAATAAAAAATCATCTATGAAAAGAATTATATAATGGAGGAATATATAATTCTTATTAATAAATTGTAACAATGGTTTATATAATGCATCAATGGTTTATATAGACATTCCTCAATGAGTGCTGGTAATTTATCATGTTTATCAAATTCGAGTTACTTAATTTTTAAATTTCATAAAGACATAAAGTTTACTGAGTGTTTATTACAATTTTAAAATTAACAAGCAAGATTTCAATAAATATGATTATCAACCATCACAAGTTTCGGGACCTTTTTCTCCCACAACGTTCAGATATTACAATTAGGAAACCACGTTTTTCTTGGGAATACAGATGTACATTATTCCTGTTTCTGATTGGGGAAACTGTCCCTAAATTGCTATGAACTATATGATGTCACAATGGAAAATGCTGTCGTAGAGCATAATTGTTATTTTACATCATAATAAGAAGATTGACCAATGAAATAACATCCAATGTGATACCAACAGTTGGGTAACCAAAAATGTTTACCAACTCCTAGCAGGTTTATCCAATGAGTCGGGAGTAAGGAAACCTACAGTTGTTGTGGGAGAAATAGTGTTTATATACTGTAGTGATTTATATATTATGATTTCGATACAGTATCAATGGTTAAAATAATAGAGAACAGTTTTCGCATTATAATTATTCATCTATGCCTTTGGTTCATATAAACCAGATTTTAGAAGATCTAAAATCCCTGTGACAATTTAAATTGCTAGAAAACAGGTACAACATAACAGCTGTTCTGTCAGTCGGCCGAAAGGAAACAATAATAACCAACTTCACTTTCACATCTTTGATTTGCTCAGAGTTTAGACACACATGAAAGTAAAACAAAGAGTGTTAAGCTGTTTTTTCTGCTGGGTTAAATTGAAGATAAACTTCAGAAGAGCACAGGGTTTTAATTGATAAACCACTTCACAGTAAATGATAAATACCCTGTGTTGTACTGCAGGTTTCTCATTTGACTAACCCACCACAAAAACGCCTTAATAAAATCCATAATTACATTTATTTTAACATTCTAATCCATTTACCACAAAATGTTATGAATATTAAAGAAAAAGTACATGTATCTCCAAAATACCATTAGATATCTAGAAAACTTTACCCAGTCAAACTTCATCCCTTCATCAATGAAATTCGTATTCAAGCAGTGAATTTTCGCCCTCACAAATAATGTCTTTAAGTGACCTTAGATGTTGATGGACATTAATACTGTAAATGTGGATAGTTACGCTGGGTGATAATTACGCGATTTGAAGGTCAAAACTATTCGTGCGGGGATAATTTACGCTGTCGACGATGTTTACTCTGCAGAGCTATCTCCCTTACTTTACAAAATGTGTACAGGTAGAAATACTAGTAGCTACTAAGTACATGTTACGTATGCGTACCAACAAGTCATTGGACAGATGATAATAAAGGTGAACTGTATTCATGTGTATGTGTGTGTCTTATACCAGCTGATCTCGTAATCAAGCACGTTTTCCAAATAACAATGAACCTTGATGCACTCAGGTTTATTTATGACTTTCTATGTGGCTTTATATATATTTTCAAATTTATTGTTCATTAAAAACTTTAATTAATCAAGTAGTTTATTTTATTTGTTATTGTTTTGATTTTAGAACTTTACTCGACAATGTACGTTAATTAGTAATATGTTGACAAAACAATATTATAGGAGGCAATCACACGCAGATGTACCAATATTTACGAAAGTTGTTGTTCCTTACACTATCGTCAAAATCATACACGTGGGGAAATTTACGCGGCTGATCAAGCTCCGCGTAATAAGCGTAAATTACCCCCACACGTAATATTCCACGTTTACAGTAATCAATAATGATAATGATAAATCGCTCTCATTAGGAAGGCAAAAAGGCGAAAGTTAAACTGAGAAAAAATGTCCTGGCATACAGAATATAAATACGAAATCTATTGAGTCTGTATATTATAAAGACCCTCATAAATTGCTGCACATCTAACTTGGATAACTAACAATGATATGCTGTATTTGACCCAATAAACACCCTGTCCCTTAAAAGTATTTCCTATCCTTTTCATATCCAAGCTATCCTTTCCCCATAGTTTGCTGACCTGCTTGAAAAAGTGTCTATTATGGGATATTTTTTCTTCAGAAGTTTGGAAAGTTTTGCAATCATGTTTACGCTGCCAAATTGTTTAACAACATGGGCATTTATTTGGTCCAATAAGGTAACCATTTATTTAAATTGAAGAAACATGGTGACCTACCCAGCACTGCCGCCTTCTTTGATGCTGACCTTGCCTAAAGCTCTGTCCAAGTCATCATGCATGAGGTAAACTTTATCTGCATCTATATTGTGCTGACGAACTGCAAAATAAACAAATCCATTAATCAAATATTACTTCATATGTTCATCATGCAGTTATTCGAATTATTCTGAAAAAATTTAACAACTGATTTTTTATGCATTTACCAGGTGTGTATATATATCATAATCTCATCTACTTACTTTGAATTAAATAAATTGTAATTTGAAGGAATGAGCTTGCCATAAATGTATACCATGTTTATAATTTGTGTTACACAAATACAGGTTAACCAATATAAAATCTCAGTTTGAGAGAGTTCTTTTATTGCCAGAGAGTGTTTTATCAGATGTGATTAACAGAAAAATTAAACCTGTTCTTCCAACTATGATTTAAACTAAAATACACACAGCTAAACATTTTTATAATAAACTTAAGAAACCTAAGAAACCATTTCCTTATAATCAGCTTGGAGAGTCATACACAAGTATATTTTTTTTTAATAGATGAGTTCAAAATAATTTAGCATGCTAATATTAGGAATGTTTTGTTGTATAAATAATTTGATCCTGCTTACCTGTTTTACCTACTGATTTACCATTCACATTCATGAACTGTTTCGGCTTTAACATGATAACCTGGGCCCCTTCATTCAAGTCAAATGTTGCAGTGAACCCTGCACAATTCTTGTCCCTGGTCCATTTCAGGTCTAGGTCTGTTGCCAGTCGATCCAACACTTGTATGCCCACGCTGTGTCGTGATTTTGGCATTCCATGGTTACACATGCCCACTATCTGTACAATATAGGAAGTTTGTTTTATTCTTTAATTCATTCGGATTCATTTGAAACACTCACATTTGGTTAATTTCAGTGTGAAAGTTTGATAGAAATTATCGAAATATACATTTCCAAAACTAATTATCTTGAATTTGAATCTATTGCTCCACATGCAATGTGTAACTCAATAGATTAACTGTTCTCACAAAATATTTGATCAATTTTTATGATGCCTAACAGGAGATTTGTTTTTTATTTCACAAAGTGGAAGCAGAAGAAAAAATATACAAAAAGACAAATTTTGATGAAATGTCCAAATTCATTAACAATGCAAGGGAGATAACTTGCATGTTTTTGAAAAATAGAAATTTTGATAAAGATCTACAGAAAATCATTCAAAGTTGGAAGTCAATAACATTTAAATGATATTTGAACCTAAACAATAGTAGTGATAAAAAGTTATGAGTTAATTTCATTAACAGTGTTAATCTGATTTTTTGAGATATTGATTTTCTGTCATTTTGATAAAAAAAAGACTAGATTTTAAAAACTTTTTTTCCATATTCCATTCTTCCAATTGTAGTGGTCAATTTGGAGCAAATTTCAACCCTTATTCCTACATCAGATGATTTGTACTGATCCAATCTGAACAGATATTCAGCTGTGGTCTAGATCTACCGATATAACCTGCATCCCAGCTGGCAGATATACGTCGGGCTATAACTTCAGATAAGGTTGTATTGGTCGAAGCTAAGTTTGCAATGTCAAACCAACGTCGTATTACAAAATTTAAGATTTCCTTTAAAGGAAATCGGAGCACATTGTTAGTACAATGTCGAACCAATGTTCCAAAATAACCTTTCAGATGGTGATTTTGATGGTTGGATATACAACGTTAGTATGACATCGAACCAATGTTTCAAAATAGCCTTTGAAATAATGATTTTGATAGATACCCTACAACGTTATTACAATGTGGAACCAACGTTTCAAAATAGCCTTTGAAATAACGATTTTGAAGGATTATTTTATTTATTGATTTGTATTTTAACGTTAGTACAACATCATAGTTTCAAGATTTGATAGTCTTCCATACTAGACTAAGATATCCGCATTTCCGGCAGTGCTGGAAAATTCTATCTGACCCACAGGTCTAGATCGCTTACAAGCAAAGACTGGCGGGGGAATTATAGTGACCTTTCAGGGTCTCACTGTTGTTAGTGACGTCGTGTAGTGACGTTCCGAAATGAGAAATGTGCGGAAAGTTTACAACTTTACTAGAAGAGCAGCAGCTTTTACAGGTTTTTGGTAATAAGCAAGAAATAGAATCCATAGTGTGCTACCGCTGTGATATATTTTATCCCTTGGGTTTGAATTAATTAATTTATCCATACCTCACATCAGGGATGAATTTTTGGCGAGGTGAGCGAAAAATATATCACAGCGGTAGCACACTATTAATTATCTGTTACCTAATAAGGTAAAATAAATCATCTGTCAATACAAACGGCATTCTAACGAACTTGTTCATAATAAATATAGACATATAAACAGAACATATACCAGTAATTCATGTAAACACATTTGTAGTTTACGTAGATCTTTCCAGTGGAAATCAGTTTTCCCGCCGGCCGCCTACTCGTTTATGTCCAGAGAAAACATGTGTTTATTTGTATCAGATCTATATATAAGTTAAAAGCTTCTTACACGATCTTAGATATATGAAAACTTGCAATAAAAAAGTCAGTAACACTTGATTACATTACATAGAGAATATAACTTTGACAGATTGATCATTATGAAACCTGAAGTATTGAATTATTAGACAATTAACTAACAATAAAAAGTAACTTGCTACGCTCTACGTTATTGAACTATATTACAGACTGACAAATCATTTACCAGGTATTTATGAAACTTGTTTTCCGCCGAATTATTCGCCATCGTCGTTGTTTTGAACGTTTTCTCTCCCGACGTTTGAAATCTAATATCATTTTCTACAGCGACGAAAAGTCTCCGTCCAACGTTAGACCTTGTGACAGCTCTCACCAAAGTAAAAATGAATCTGACTGCCGATCCCATGATAGTTATAGAGGACATTCATTGCACAACGGAAGGGTATCCCCGCAATGATGGTGCAATCCCCTACGTCACCACTAAATATTGATTGGACAATTAGCTACTTCCGTTACTAAAAATACACATTCCAGAGTTCACAATGGCTTCCGCTGTAGGTCTTCTTGCCGGTCGCCTGGCACTTGTGACAGGTAATTCACTTGCATTTGCAGGTGATATAATAACTTTTTTGTGTAACTGTTTTGCCATAGTTAAGTTATCGCGTGTGTAGAAATAGTTGTTCCACGCACTGTCATCAAACGACTGATAGTTTTGAGGAGATCTTTGTGGATACAAAGGTTACAATGTACTGATAATGTAGGCGGAGCACGAAACTGTCAAACTCACCTGAACGAATTATATTAAATCTACCATGTTCTTATAATTCAACACGTTTCAGTGCATGTTAGTTCCCGAGGAAAAGATGTTTTGGTACTACTGTTTGTAAGGACGAAATATATTGCAGAATCTTGAAATATATATGCGATTAGCAACACACAGGACATAAAATCATAACTCAGATTAAAACATTAATATAATGTATAAAACACATTAAATAACAAAGTTGAACCACAGGGGCTCGGTTTCGGTATACTTTCGGTTAGTAATAAAACTATACACCCCAGTAAATAACAGCAACACTTTGTATCCAGTGTTTATACACGTTCTAAAACCTTATAAAAATTGAGGGTACCGTCAGGTATAAAAAAAATGTGTATAAAGTTCATACTTTAAACACCAGATAAAAAGTGTTGCTGTTATTTACTGTAAGTTGAACGTTATTCGTAGTGCTGGGAATCTTATAATTTCAAAGAATGTCAGAACAAACGTTTTATGCAATTACTGAAATAGTCCGAAATAACTGACTCAGTCTCCTTTCAACTTTTTTGATAGTGCAGATATAGGTTATACTATACATTTAAAAGGATTGAGATATAGTCAGTTTAATATTTCAGAATAGTAAGGAAACATTTTGATATCAAAACAACCTGGTACACCTTAACATCTGTACTCCTATGTACTCATTCGTCATTTTGTTCAAATGTATGTGTAGCATAACTGGAAAGGGTCAATCATCAGCTACCTGTAGCTCAATTGGTAGAGCCTCTGTCTAGAGTTAGGAGGGTCCCGGGTTTGAACCCTGGTCTGGCTAAATTCAAGCATCCTCAATATCCAGGGGTTACACTTAACTTTTGCTCTCTGCAGAGAGCGAATGTGAGCGTAACCCCTGGATATCGAGGATGGCCCTAAGGTTACAGTGTGTACACCAAACAGAGCTTTGGGGTGTCACACGATAGATGCAGTATATGTATTGATATACTATTATTTTTTAAAGTCAAGGGCAGGGGGTGTCACGTGCGCTGGTGCTACCCCGTGCGCTGGTGACAACCCCTTAAATCCGCCTCTGAATAGTGATGTCTTCGGGAGCACACTTATGAAAAGGAGGGAGGATTAATGTAGTGGAACTGCATGGACTAGGTCTATTGCTGGTGACCAGGTAGCTCACTTGGTAGAGCTTCTGTCTAGAGTTCAGAGGGTCCTGGGTTCAAATCCTGGTCTGGCTGTGCACTGTTTCAAAAATTAGAATTAAACTACTTTAATCATAATCAAAATTGTAAGTATATGCTGTCAGTATTATTACACCTCACCTTAATGATCAGATACTGGTTACATGACAGGGTAACAAAACATCATGTCGCCCTCACACGCCTCAGTTTCCCCGATTAATTTCCCTTATTTGGAGCCTTTCTAGAAAAACTCCCAAGAGCCACCACAACCTAGTTCTGAATGACAAACAGACAACATCAATGGTGCACCAACCTGATACTATTGTGTTATTGTTTTTGATTTTTTTAAGGCATAATGTACTGCCCATGCATTAGGGAATAATAATTCTTTGTTTCTCCTTGATAAATCATATTTTGCTTTGCCCTCGTGAAACATAATTAACCTCAAAGAATCATGTTTTCCTACTGGAATGGCAATATATGTATAATGTTGCCCTAACAAGCTCGTTTCACTGCAGCTCCTTAGTAGGCATTATTAATTGGGCCAGCTCATTATTGACCATTACTGCATATGTTAATTGTTAATGATAGGTGTGTCCATTACTGATCAATGTATATTTCATTCTCTTGTCAATATTGAAATGAACAAGCCTGTCAGTTTCCCTTCAGTCACGTCTACTTATACATTATTGATATAAAAGAAGCTGTTACATGTAAGTCTGCACACAAAATATCAGCCAAGAGACATTTAAGGTAAAATCTACTAGACTCAGTATCTATTATGCTATACATATGCACAACCTAACTTTTGTTTTCATTTTTAAATTAAATAAGGCAACAACAGTTTGGATATCATTCTAAAAAGCTTCTAGAAAACAAATCAAAATGTTGAGAGGAGACCCCCTCCAATGACCTCCCCCCTCCAATGACCTCCCCCCTTTGCAGACACTACATACATGTACATGCATCTTGTCCGCCATAACAAATACCCAGAAAATTAAGATGTTTTACACAAAACAAATACAGTCACCAACATAGTGATGAAGATATCTTAAACATGTTTTAAAGAAATTCTAGCTTTTGTAACGGTTATTTATTTCATGAGCATAATTCTTTTGCTAGGTGCCGGCAGTGGTATCGGGAAAGCCGTGTGCCAGGTGTTTGCTAAAGAGGGAGCCACGGTAGCTGTCGTAGATTTACATGCAGACACCGCTAATAGTACTTTGGAAACCCTGCCTAAAGGTAACTACTGTATTTGACCACAAAAAAAGCCCCATCTCCTAGTGAAAATAGACTGACCATCACAGATGGCACAGATATCCCCTAGCTGCTTTGTACTTTGACCATAATTATATGACTTGACATTTTCAGCACTTATGATTTTTCATGTTGAAAAACCATAACCAGTTCATGTCAGTGTTGTATAAACATAACTGGAAGACAGAATATAATGGTCAGCCCATGTCAGTGTTGTGTACATATAACTGGATGACAGAATATAATGGTCACTCCATGTCAGTCTTGTATACATATAACTGGATGACAGAAAATAATGGTCACTCCATGTCAGTGTTGTATACACATGACTGGAAGACAGAATATAATGGTCACTCCATGTCAGTGTTGTATACATATAACTGGATGACAGAATATAATGGTCACTCCATGTCAGTGTTGTTTACACATAACTGGATGACAGAATATAATGGTCACTCCATGTCAGTGTTGTATACACATAACTGGA
>NW_018404269.1:1592299-1655728 GCF_002113885.1 Mizuhopecten yessoensis | reverse complement strand
TTGATAACGCACATGCCTTTCACCAAGGTGGTCGGGTGGGAAAGTTGATAACGCACACGCCTTTCACCAAGGTGGTCGGGTGGGGCAGTTGATAACGCACATGCCTTTCACCAAGGTGGTCGGGTGGGAAAGTTGATAACGCACACGCCTTTCACCAAGGTGGTCGGGTGGGGCAGTTGATAACGCACATGCCTTTCACCAAGGTGGTCGGGTGGGGCAGTGGATAAAGCACACGCCTTTCACCAAGGTGGTCGGGGTTTGATTCCCCGATCAGACTTTAACAGGATTTGGGTCACTTGCCTGACCATATGGGTTTTCTCCAGGTGCTCCGGTTTCCTCCAACATTAAGACCCCTTGCATGCTACCAACAAGGCCAACAAGAGTGATAAGTTTAAGTGCTAACATTCGAGCCAACAAGAGTGATCAATATAAGTTGAATAAGTTGTTTCATAATTGTTGTAAAGTAATTAAAAGTTTTTATTATATAACCATCTAGTTTTTTTCCAGTTTTGCTCTCTTTACATATTTTCATCAAGTTTTGTTTAAATGTGTATCACACAATTCTTTGTAAACAACTAGTGCAGACTCAGTACATCACACTTTTTATTTAGACCTAATTCAGTGGAAAAAAATACAAGGAATTGAGCTCTCAAATGGCAGGTAATTGAATGCATTTATCAGTATATTAAATACAATTTTTTAATAATGGTTTTAATGATAAATCATTTGGTTTGTCAATGGTCAATATCACTTTTACTGAAAATAGAATTGTTCATAACCTGACTTTGTGGAAACGACTTCAATTCACAATCACAGCATTTTCTTAATTAAAAGTATTTGCATTTTTTTTGTGCATGTGTAAATAGCAAATGTTGCTCAGGGTCTTTTTCCAGTGGAATATGCTGTCCTTGGTGCCTTTCTTGTTTCTTGCTGTTGTTATTTAGGATATCTGATGACGTTGGTCAGTTTTGTCTCTGTGTAGGTGACCATCAGGCCTTTGGTGCAGATGTCTCTTGCTCAGCGTCCGTGAATGACCTGATTGGTCAGTTGAAAGACAAGTTTTCAGCAGTACCCACAGTGACTGTCAACTCAGCTGGAATCACCCGGGATAAACTCATG
Organism: Mizuhopecten yessoensis; assembly: GCF_002113885.1. Classification (NCBI taxonomy): domain Eukaryota; kingdom Metazoa; phylum Mollusca; class Bivalvia; order Pectinida; family Pectinidae; genus Mizuhopecten; species Mizuhopecten yessoensis. The sequence continues at coordinate 1,654,609 of NW_018404269.1, read as the reverse complement.
CTAAAAATGTCTGAGGAAGATTTTGATGAGGTCATCAGAGTTAATCTAAAGGTATGACGCTTGCATACTATTATTGATGATGACTGTGGTATTTGAGAAGATTTTTTTATGATTGTAAAATGTAAATATCTTATTATTTTAATGGTGTCAAGCTCCGTTCGTCGTCCGTCCACTTTTCCTTGAAAACGCTACTAGTCCTGAACGGCCGAGTAGATTTTGACTAAATTTGGTCTGGAGCATCCTTAGGCCAAGGGGACTCAAGTTTGTATGAATGGTGGGTGTGGCCCCCCTGGGGGCAGAGGGGCGGGGCCCAATAGGGGAAATAGAGGTAAAACCTTCAATCCTAATTTAGTCTGGAGCATCCTAGGGCCAAGGGGACTCAATTTTGTATAAATGGTGGGTGTGGCCCCCCTTGGGGCAGAGGGCCAGGGCCGAATAAGGGAAATAGAGGTAAAACCTTCAAAATCCTGCTCCTACCCTAGGGATTAAGGAATTTTATCCTAATTTAGTCTGGAGCATCCTAGGACCAAGGGGACTCAATTTTGTATAAATGGTGGGTGTGGCCCCCCTTGGGGCAGAGGGCCGGGGCCGAATAGGGGAAATAGAGGTAAAACCTTCAAAATCCTTCTCCTACCCTAGGGATTAAGGAATTTTATCCTTATTAAGTCTAGAGCATCCTTGGGCCAATGGGACTCAGTTTTGTATAAACTGTGGGTTTGTCCCCCTCAAGGGCCTGAGGGGCGGTGCCCAATAGGGGAACATAGCAAATTATTCTTTAAAATCCTTCTTCTTCTGTAGGAATGACAGGATTTGGTCCATATATGGTGTTGGGCATCCTTGGGTTAAGGGAAACCAATTTGTATAAACGGTGGGTCTGGCCCCCTTGGGGGCTGAGGAGAGGGCCCAATATGGGAAATATAGCAAATTCTTAAAAATCCTTCTTCTTCTGTAGGAATGACAGGATTTATTCCATATTTAGGATGAAGCATCCTTGGGTGAAGGGGTACCAATTTTGTTTAAACCATAGGTCTGACCCCCCAGGGGCCTGAGGGGTGGGGCCCAATAGTGGAAACATAGCAAATTATTCTTTAAAATCCTTCTTCTTCTGTAGGAATGAAAAGATTTGGTCCATATTTAGTGTGAAGCATCCTTAGGTAAAGGGGAACCAATTTTGTATAAATGGTGGGTGTGTGAAATTTCATATGTACTTACATCACCTACCATGGAGTGCTATATCAATTATTTTAAACATATTCAGGTGAGCGATACAGGCCCTCTGGGCCTCTTGTTTATGAAAGGTTAAACAAGAAAAAAATAGAAATAAATTCCAACTAGTACCTCTCTGTTTCACATTTCTTTTGGAACAATATTTCAATGACTATTGAATAGATTTTTAGAATTGTGCCTTCGTTTACTATTTTATCTAGTCGTTCCAGGAGAAAACACATATTATATTTATTGTTTTGATGGGAGTTATGCCCCTTTGCTAATCACAAGGAGTTGCTTTTCCTTGTAATTTTTTATAATAACAAGTCCTTTCTTATTAGAAGGCTTTTGTTGAAAATAACAAAATGGTTATTTTTTTACACCAGATTATTATTATTTTTATTTTTCATCGTTTAATTGAATAGTAGAAAAAATAAAATATGGCGTTCACTTATGCTGTTTTTACTAACTGGTCAATGTTCTAAGTTAGAACATTTCTGTTCTAGGGAACATATCTGGTGAACCAGGCAGTTGGTCGTGCCCTGGTAGAGAGTAAGGCTAAAAGTGGATCAATCATCAATATCTCCAGTATAAGTGGAAAGGTAAGCTACACAGGGAACTCACAGTCACATGAGTATATAGCCTGGAATGGATGTATATAGTGAATACACTGTAAACTCGTATTTATACTTTGTGAAATCCAGAGGAGGACATGTATAAGGTACCTTGAGGAACACAAATAAATTCTAACACTGCAGTTTGCTGTAGTGGAATAATTGTGATGAGCACATGATGGAACTCAAATATAAGTTAACTGGAATTCAAATCAGAAGACATTTGAATCAAAATGAGGACAAAGTGAAACACAAATGAGTCACTGAAACTCCCATACATACATTGTGAAACTCCTCCCCAGAGTAATGAAGTGTAGTGTATACACCCCAGAGTAATGAATTGTTGTGTATCCTCCCCAGAGTAATGTAGGGTTGTGAATACTCCCCAGAATTGTGTTGTGAATACTCCCCAGAGTAGTGTTGTGTATACTCCCCAGAGTATTGTTGTGTTGTGTATACTTCCCAGAGTAATGTAGTGTTGTGTATCCTCCCCAGAGTATTGTTGTGTGGTGTGTCCTCCCCAGAGTAATGTAGTGTTGTGTAACACCCCAGAGTAATGTAGTGTTGTGTAGACTCCCCAGAGTAATGTAGTGATGTGTAAACACCCCAGAGTAATGTAGTGTTATGTATACTCCCCAGAGTATTGTTGTGTGGTGTGTCCTCCCCAGAGTAATGTAGTGTTGTGAATACTCCCCAGAGTAATGTACTGGTGTGTATACTTCCAAGAGTAATGTAGGTTTGTGTATACTCCCAAGAGTAATGTAGTGTTATGTATACTCCCTAGAGTAATGCAGTGTTGTGTATACACCCCAGAGTAGTGTTGTGTGTCCTCCCAAAGGAAATGTAATGTTGTATATCCTCCCCAGAGTAATGTAGTGTTGTATATACTCTCCAGAGTAATGTATTATTGTGGTTCCTCCCCAGAGTAATGCAGTTTTATGTATACTCCCCAGAGTAATGTAGTGTTGTGTAAACACCCAAGAGTAATGTAGTGTTGTGTATAATCCCCAGGGTAATGTAGTGTTGTGTATACTCCCCAGGGTAATGTAGTGTTGGGTATACTCCCCAGAGTAATGTTGTAATGTAATGTTGTGTAGACTCTCCACAGTAATGTATTATTGTGTTTCCTACCAAGAGTAATGTACTATTGTGTATACTCCTCAGAGTAATGTACCATCAGAGTAATGTAGTGATGTGTATATTCCCCAGAGTAATGTAGTGTTGTGTATACTCCCCAGGGTAATGTAGTGTTGTGTATACTCCCCAGAGTAATGTTGTAATGTAATGTTGTGTATACTCTCCACAGTAATGTATTATTGTGTTTCCTCCCCAGAGTAATGTACTATTGTGTATACTCCTCAGAGTAATGTACTATCAGAGTAATGTAGTGATGTGTATATTCCCCTGAGTAATGTACTATTGTGTATACTCCTCAGAGTAATGTACTATTGTGTATACTCCCCAGAGTAATGTAGTGTTGTGTATACTCTCCAGAGTAATGTATTATTGTGTTTCCTCCTCAGATTAATGCAGTTTTATGTATACTCCCCAGAGTAATGTAGTGTTGTGTAAACACCCCAGAGTAATGTAGTGTTGNTCCCCAGAGTAATGTAGTGATGTGTAAACACCCCAGAGTAATGTAGTGTTGTTTATACTCCCCAGAGTAATGTAGTGTTATGTATACTCCCCAGAGTAATGCAGTGTTGTGTATACTCTGGGGAGTATACACAACACTGCATTACTCTGCGGAGTATACATAACACTACATTACTCTGGGGAGTAATGTAGTGTTATGTATACTCCCCAGAGTAATGCAGTGTTGTGTATACTCCCCAGAGTAATGTAGTGTTATGTATACTCCCCAGAGTAATGCAGTGTTGTGTATACTCCCCAGAGTAGTGTTGTGTATCCTCCCAAAGGAAATGTAATGTTGTATATCCTCCCCAGAGTAACGTAGTGTTGTGTATACTCCCCAGAGTAATGTAGTGTTGTGTATACTCCCCAGAGTATTGTTGTGTTGTGTATACTCCCCAGAGTAATGTAGTGATTTGTATACTCCCCAGAGTAATGTACTGGTGTGTATACTTCCAAGAGTAATGTAGTTTGGTGTATACTCCCAAGAGTAATGTAGTGTTGTGTATACTCCCCAGAGTAATGTAGTGTTGTGTATACTCCCCAGAGTAATGTAATGTTGTGTATACTCTCCAGAGTAATGTATTAGTGTGTTTCCTCCCCAGAGTAATGCAGTGTCATGTATACTCCTCAGAGTAATGTTGTGATGTGTATACTCCCAGAGTAATGTAGTGATGTGTATATTCCCCAGAGTAATGTAGTGTTGTGTATACTCCCCAGAGTAATGTACTATTGTGTATACTCCCCAGAGTAATGTAGTTTTACCATCCAGGTTGGTAATGTGGGCCAGACAAACTATGCAGCATCCAAAGCAGGAGTGGTGGGACTAACAAAGACTGTTGCCAAGGAGATGGGCAGGTTTGTGATTGTCTTTTTCAGTTTATTATATTCCCCGCAACGAAGTTAGGAGGGGTATACTGGAATCTGTCCGTCTGTCTGTTGGCTGTCTGTCCATCCGTAGAAAAAGTTTGTCCGGACAACTCCTTTTAAGTAATGGACCAATTTCAACGAAACTTTCCAGATATGATAACTACTACCTGAAGTTGTGCATCCAGGTATTCTTTTTTCATTCTGGCCTTTTTTTACCAAGTAATTGCCCTTTGTTGAAAGATCCTTGTGCGGACAACTCCTCCAAAACTACGGGGCCAATTTCAACGAAAGTTTTCAGATATGATAACTACTACCTGATATTGTGCATCCAGGTATATTGTTTTTCATTCCGACTCTTTTTTACACAGATATTGCCCTTTGTTGAATTATGCTTGCCTGGTCAAACTACTGGACCAATTTCAATGAAAGTTTTCAGATATGATAACTACCACCTGATGTTGTGCATCCAGGTATTCTTTGTTCAATCTTACCCTTTGTTACGGAGTAATGGCCCTTTCTTGAAAAATATTTGTTCACACAACTTCTCCAGAATTATGGGGCCTGTTTCAACGGAAGTTTTCAGATATGTTAACTTCCCTTCAGATGTTCTACATCCATATATTTTTTCCAACCCTTTTTATGGAGTTATGGCCCTTTGTTGAAAAAGAAATCTGTCTGCACCCTAATATAAACTACTGGGCCGATTTAAATGAAAGTTTACAGATATGGTAATAACCCCCTTATGCCATGCATCAGGGTAGTATTTTTTTATTTCAACCCTTTTTAAGGAGTAATGGTACTTTGTTAAAAATCTTTGTCCTGACAACTCTTCCTAAACCACTAGGAAAATTTCAGCAAAACTGGTTCATCTGGGCTAACACGATTTTGTTTGCAAGTATGTTTTGGCATTGGGAGGGAGTACAGGAAGTATGTCAATGACCTACATATATACTCAAATAAATGTACAGCTCAGTGAATACAGAAATCATTATGGTGGGAGACTATGGATAGCTTTGCAATTCTTTGCCTTGGTTAAGTGACCTTGAAAGTGGGTCAAGGTCATTCATTTGAACAAACTTGGTAGCCCTTCTTCCCAGCATGCTACAGGCCCAATATCAGTACCCTGGGCGTTTTGGTTATTGAGAAGAAGTCCTTTGAAGATTTTAACATATTTGACCCATGTGACCTTTAAAGTGGGTCAAGGTCATTTATTGGTAGCCCTTGATTCACTTTGTGTGCATACATAGTACTTTTAACTGATTGCCTCTTCTTACTCTTTGTCATGGTTTATTAAGGAGCGGGGAGTATTAGTTAGCCTTTAGCTTACAGTTCTCATGGTTTATTAAGGAGCGGGGAGTATTAGTTAGCCTTTAGCTTACAGTTCTCATGGTTTATTAAGGAGCGGGGAGTATTAGTTAGCCTTTGGCTTACAGTTCCAGCCATTTGATTTGTAATAAAATTAATAATTTCATTATATTTTGCATATCCTCATAAAACTACCAAGCCAAGACCATTGCTGTTAATAGGACATAAAACACAAACAAACCAAACCAAACCAAGTCAAAATTTTATTTATTTTTTAATTCACACTAAGAACTGAGAGGCGGATGTTTTCCAAATACCAACCTGGCTCTTGATTTTCTGTCATACCTATAGTAGTTTTAGGAATTTTGAAACTCTTTAATTGCAACATTTGACTTGTTTCCAATTACTTTGAATGCTTGCATGAAAAGAATTCGACCAAATATAAAAAAATGCATGTAACTACGGTTTTCCGCCCAAAACAGCTATTTTGTCATTAAGTATACAATTGTAGCAGTGTGTCAACTAATCGGAATGATACAGTTGATGCTTTTAACCCCTGAATACACATTTGAACTCTTCTAATTTAAAGTTTGGGATAGTTCATTATGAAATTTCAGGGGTGAATGGGTTAAAGACGTATTATTAACATTGATCATGATATACAAGACGTTTTCTTACAAACATATCCTAGAATATCATACTTGCCAACTTTTTGAAATTTCCACAGGGGAGATTCGGCATGCTCAAAATTAAGACATAAATAAAATGTGTTGATACGTATACACCCCCTTGAGACAAAATAACCCTTTAAAATGACATATTTTGAGTTGTTCTTTCAGATAAAATCATTAGATATTGGAATATATGAACAGTTAAGCAAATTCATTGGTTGAAAATACTAAATTTAAAGTCCAGAATTGGAAGTCTCCCTCCTAAATAGGGAGGGTTGGCAAGTATGGAATATGTGCTACATATATACAGCACATCATTGAATAGGTTTTTAAGCACCTTATGATAAATTTAACAGGTAATTAAACTTTTGTTTATCTGTTGAAGATTTGGTATCCGTGTAAACGCCATCTTACCTGGGTTTATTGAGACGCCAATGACTGATAAAGTACCAGACCATCTGATACAGATGACGAAGATGTTGATCCCTCTGTCACGGTTAGGCAAGCCTGAAGGTAGGTTCTCATATATCTATCAATCAATATTCACTTTTGTATTTTGAAAGTGAAAGTGAATGCCACTAGACTCCTTTAGAAAGTAAACGTTACGGTCAGGATAATGAAAGTCCAGACACACCTTTTGATCAGTATAGTGTTTTATTAGTCTCCTCCTCTCGGTGGTCGAGACAAGTGAAGCTTGCAGCAGATAGTGAACGCCCTACTGAGGTAAGTCTACGGGCAAGTCTACGAGACTGATGCCTTGGAGTGCAGGATAGGAAAATTTAGCCCAAAGAGTTTATAAAAATTGTGTAAAACAATGAGGCTTTTCAAGGATTCTGTACAAATTGGAACATCCTGAGGGCGGTATTTCGTTTCCCTACACTTAGTCATGAACAAGTATTTTTTCTCTCATTTAATCACATTCATCGACATTTTATGGATTGTGGCATCAGAATGTTACCAATTTTGTGATGTCATGATATTGTTGTCCCAGTGTGACATCACACCCGTGAAATAGGGTTAAAATAGAATTTTCTTGCATCCAATTCTTATTCTGGACAGTTCTGTCAGTCATATACAAAAATGTACATGTACGCATGTAGTAATGAGAGAATATTGCACCTTTTGATCGATACTGTGAAATTTCTCCCTCTCAGGGGTCAAGACGAGTGTAGCTTTTGGTTGGTATAGTGAAGATTACTTCCTCTCCCCAAAGTAAGACAAGTGCAGTTTTAATTCCTTTCACTCAATAGTGGCAAGAAACTGATGATAGACAGACAGCACAGGGACTTGAGAATTTGTTACAGCTTCATTTCGACTTAAACTAATGTATTCAGAGTAATTTTGCACATTTTAGGGGTTTAGATCAACTTTCTGTGAAAATGCCATCTCTTTTGATACATGCAATGGCATTTTTACCGAAAGTTGATCTTAACCCCTAAAACATGTCACACCTTTATTTAGGTCCAAATATAGCTGTAACAAATTCTCAAGCCCCTGTGACTGCTAGTATACCTTTCATCTCTGGATAAATAATATTGATATATTTGTGTTGCAGAGATAGCCAATGCCTGCCTGTTTTTGGCCTCTGACCACAGCAGCTATGTTACAGGGACCACTCTGGAGGTGGCAGGTAAAACCATTAAAAGTCCATAAAGGCTAAGTTTGTTTTGAACACAAGCAGGAATTGAAAACTCAATTTGAGAGCTTTCAAAAACAGCTGTTTTCTTTGTCAAGCAAAGAGTATTTCACTTTTTGTATCAATAGCTTATTGTACGGATAGGCAAAGATTTGTACACTGTATAAAAGTTGCAACCTGTATACAGTGAAAAACTCCCATCGTCACTCTTTGACAAACACTTTGCCTTTTGTTCTAATTTCTCAGGAAATGGGAAAACCTTAGTAGTTATGGTAGAGACAGTATTTATCTTGTTTCTAGCATTCTTAATACCAGATAGTCTACTGTACGTTGTTAATTCTGATGACTTATTTGTTGCAGGTGGACTGTTTCCCTGAGGCAGCACACAACATTATTGAACAGACGAGAGAGGAGAAACATACATAGTGTGACCCCCAGACCTAGTACTGGAATCCTATTTATCATTTAAGTCGGACAAACGTATGGACAGAATATATATGCAATCATGATACATACCTCCAGACAATAACGACGACTGATTTTGTTTAATTTTGAATTGTTAACATTTCTGATTGGATCCTGTGTACGTTGACATTTCTGATTGGATCCTGTGTACTGTAATTATGTTATGTTTCCAAATATAAAACTGTTGAACGTTTTATTTGTTTCTGGAACTCATTTACTAAGATAAGGAAAACATTGACAACACTTACTTCAGCACCACTTTTCAAGGATAAAAGCATTTATTGTCGAGTGCATTTACCTACATTGTAGCATTGGTAACTACAGACTACAGTTGTTTTTATACGCCCGCGATACAGAGTGTAAAATGTTTATCAAACTGTAGAGTAAACAACACATTTCTACTCCGCCCCCATTGCATGATCGTAAGAGGCAACTAAATTTGGGATCTTATTTTTTCTGTTCTTTCTTAACAACTTTCTTCTTCCTAATGTCTCCCTTGACAATGCCTCACTTTTGGCATTTATTTGAGCATTCGCCCCTGTGAGGAAGGCTTTTGGTTCACTTGTGGTGCTCTTAATGTATCTTGGTTTGTAGTTTTTCAGAAAAAGTTGTGCAACTTGTTCGAAACATCATAAAACTATGACAAAGAATATACTACAAGCCAAATATATATTTGTATAACTACAGGCCTAACGGTTCGTAAAAAGTTGTTTGAATTTTTTAACGCATTCGACCAGTGTAACCTTGAATGTTTTTTCAGGGTTGTTTATTTGAACTTGGTCAATCTTGGTTGGAAGCTTCATATCAATACCTTTGATTATAAAAAGGAGTCATCCTAAGTTATAAACACATCTGACCTGTGACCTCGAAAATATTAAAAGAAATCTTTTTAAGATATAAAAAAATGTTTAAAACCCATGTGATCTCAAGTATATGTTAAGGTCAAGTATCCAAACAAAATATGCACAACTAGAAACCAACAGAAACTTGCATATTAAATTTGAAAAAGATCCCTCCTGAGTAGTCTCTGAGAAATAGCAAACCTTAACTGTCAAAATCCAAGATGTCCGCCTGTTGGTTATTTTCTTTATCCGAAGTCTCAATAGTAAACATGCAAAACTAGAAACCAAGGGGAACCTACATATCAAATATGGGAAAGATCTATCCAGTACTTTACAAAAAATACGGATAACAAACTTAAACTGTCAAAATCCAGCATGGCCACCTGTCGGCCATTTTGTTTATCTGGTCGGTCTCAAAAGTAAATATGCACAAGTAGGGACCAAGGGGAACTTACAAATTATATTTGATATTGCGATAACAATAATTGTTTAAGGATAGATGGACGGATGACAGGCAATTTAATTAGCCCACCATCTGATGATGGCGGACTAAATAATCTGATGATGGTGGACTAAATAATCTGTTGATGGCGGACTAAATATATGCTACTAACAAGAAAAAGAAAACGGGCATATTATATAACTAGAAGTATCAAATGATCTATATTTTATAAATATGAAAGTCCAATGACAAAAACTGATTCTCAGGAATCTGAAGAAATTATGCCAAAGACAGGTATAAAGTAAATTTACCTCAATCAAAATAAAAAAACACCAAAGTACAAATAGCATAGTAAAGGTTTTTTATTTCAGCATAAGATACAGGTTACAAACGGATTTTGTGTATATACATATATATCCTTGGATACCAAAGTAAACCCGATACTAAATGTAAAAGACTGTTTACACCAAATTATAATGATGATCAACAGGTAAGGTAGCACTTCTGTACACCTGGAAACTTTCAGTCAAATTATCTCCCTTTACAGGTAAAATCTATATATCTGGTGTCAAATTTCCTCTCCACATGTAAACATTTCCAATCAAAACTGTATCCACAATAAGAGAAAAACAATTCTATTCCAGCAAAAAAAATCAGTGTTTTATTTTCTTCAACAAAAAAACGTGTATAACAAACACAAGGAAAATGGAGCTTCCACTTAGCACTTATGTAAGAAATAGAAAATAAAGCATTTCCTAAATCAACACAACCAACCTACACTTTAGATACTGATGCTGAATGTATGGTGATTAATATAGAAACCTTGCATTCCAGCATATGCTAAGGTGAAGTAAGCTATAGACAATGTAAAAAACCTTAAAAAATATAAAGCTCTATCTAAATCTGTTTACGGTGATGAAGGAATTGATGTAAATAAACAATGGGGGAAGGGAGACATCATTTTAGCATGTATAGAATATGTGTCAAGTATAATACAGATTAACCAAAGCTATTCAATAACAATATTTTTCAGGAAGACTGAAGCAACGTTTGTATTTTTCACTTCTGAAGAGTAAATTAGATGCTGTGCTATAGCCATAAAGAGGCCATTTTTGGCCAGTCATTACTTCAGTAGCCCTGTGGTCTTGTTGATGAAGTACTTGGATGTGACTGTACTACCTGGATGGCTCTGAACTTAAGTCAAACACAAATGTGTAGAATTTCTGAGTAATTGTGCACCTTGTGATCGAAGTATGAAATTGGGCGGGCCCAAATAGCATTTGTATTGTTGAGACCGTTTGGTCTGATAATATAAGATGTACATTTTGGACTATTTCAAGGTGGTTTAACTCATTCACCCCTGAAGACACATGTGAACTCTTCCAATTCAAAGGTTAGAATAGATCATGATGAAATTTTAGGGGTGAATGAGTTAAGGAAGTAAACATTTTAAACAAGATGGCCCTGTATCTAAACATTTTCATTACAAGAATTTAGCTGATGTTTATGTGTACTCAATATGTGATAGCAACACCTCTCCAAATTACTTACCGACAACAATGCTTTAAATTGACAGCCATTTGTTATAGCCATATACAGTAAGGAAAATCCTCTGACGGCCCTAAACAGCAAGGTTTTAGGACATATCTCACATGCGAGATAAATTTGACACTCTTATCCCAACGTGCACAACGATTTCATATCTCTGTTTGACTACTAGCTTTCACCTATAACCCTTTCACCCCTATGTAACTTCAGTAAACTCTTCCATGCTTTGATCTAGAGGAGTCCATTATGGTCTACAGTGGTGAAAGGGTTAAGGGAGTGATTACATGTCTTTTGTAACTGTCAGACGAATATATTCTTTTTTGGATGGCACTTCTATAAGTCTGTGCTGTGGGAATTCAGTCTGTGCCTGTTCCTTTGACAGTGACGGAACAACCATCACCTCATCACCAACCTATTAAACACAACACATTATCTGAGCTAACATCATTGATATAACACACAATTCAAAATTCAATGTAAATATGTTAATGAAAGCAACACCCATCAGAGCGCATATAACCATACCAATTGTATATGTAGTAAAATATCCATACATAATGCCTACTGATGGCCATTCATTTGTAAGAATTATGAGACACTCATTATGTTCAAATAAACATTAAATCTTAGGTTAACACTTGAGATAATGTGTATGCTAAGTGTATATTTCATGTGAAATGTCACCTGTATGTTTCAAGTGATAATATGTATGTCACCAGTTTGTTTCAAGTGATAATATGTATGTCACCTTTATGTTTCAAGTGATAATGTGTATGTCACCAGTTTGTTTCAAGTGATAATATGTATGTCACCTGTATGTTTCAAGTGATAATGTGTATGTCACCAGTTTGTTTCAAGTGATAATATGTATGTCACCTTTATGTTTCAAGTGATAATGTGTATGTCACCTGTATGTTTCATGTGATAATGTGTATGCCACCAGTTTGTTTCAAGTGATAATGTGTATGCCACCAGTTTGTTTCAAGTGATAATGTGTATGTTACCTTTATGTTTCCTGTGATAATGTGTATGTCACCAGTATGTTTCCTGTGATAATATGTATGTCATCTGTATGTTTCATATGATAATGTGTATGTCATCTGTATGTTTCATGTGATAATGTGTATGTCACCTGTATGTTTCCTGTGATAATATGTATGTCGCCCATATGTTTCATGTGATAATATGTATGCCATCCGTATGCTTCATGTGATAATGTGTATGCCACCAGTTTGTTTCAAGTGATAATGTGTATGTTACCTTTATGTTTCCTGTGATAATGTGTATGTCATCTGTATGTTTCATGTGATAATATGTATGTCACCTGTATGTTTCCTGTGATAATATGTATGTCACCAGTTTGTTTCAAGTGATAATATGTATGTCACCTGTATATTTCCTGTCATAATATGTATGTCATCTGTATGTTTCCTGTGATAATGTGTGTCATCTGTATGTTTCCTGTGATAAAACGTATGTTCATCTGTATGTTTCCTGTGATAATATGTATGTCATCTGTATGTTTCATGTGATAATGTGTATGTCATCTGTATGTTTCCTGTGATAGTATGTATGTCACCCATATGTTTCCTGTGATAATGTGTATGTCACTTGTATGTTTCAAGTGATAATATGTATGTCATCTGTATGTTTCCTGTGATAATGTGTATGTCACCAGTTTGTTTCAAGTGATAATATGTATGTCACCTTTATGTTTCAAGTGATAATGTGTACGTCACCTGTATGTTTCCTGTGATAATATGTATGTCATCTGTTTGTTTCATGTGATAATGTGTATGTCACCTGTATGTTTCCTGTGATAATATGTATGTCATCTGTTTGTTTCATGTGATAATGTGTATGTCACCTGTATGTTTCCTGTGATAATATGTATGCCACCCGTATGCTTCATGTGATAATGTGTATGTCGCTTGTATTTTTCATGTGATAATATGTATGCCACCTGTATGTTTCATGTGATAATATGTATGCCACCTGTATGTTTCCTGTGATAATATGTATGCCACCCGTATGCTTCATGTGATCATGTGTATGTCACTTGTATTTTTCATGTGATAATGTGTATGTCACCTGTATGTTTCCTGTGACAATGTGTATGCCACCTGTATGTTTCCTGTGATAATATTTCCTATGATAATATGTATATCACCAGTTTGTTTCTTGTGATAATATGTATGTCACCTGTATTTTTTTTTATGTGATAATATGTATGTCACCTGTATTTTTTATGTGATAATATGTATGTCTTCCTGTGATAATGTACATGTCAACTGTATGCTTCATGTGATAATGTGTATGTCACCTGTATTTTTTATGTGATAATATGTGTGTCACCCATATGTTTCCTGTGATAATGTGCATGTCATCTGTATGCTTCATGTGATAATGTGTATGCCACCTGTATGTTTCATGTGATAATATGTATGCCACCTGTATGCTTCATGTGATAATGTGTATGTCACTTGTATTTTTCATGTGATAATGTGTATGTCACCTGTATGTTTCCTGTGACAATGTGTATGCCACCTGTATGTTTCCTGTGATAATATTTCCTATGATAATATGTATATCACCAGTTTGTTTCTTGTGATAATATGTATGTCACCTGTATTTTTTTTTATGTGATAATATGTATGTCACCTGTATTTTTTATGTGATAATATGTATGTCTTCCTGTGATAATGTACATGTCAACTGTATGCTTCATGTGATAATGTGTATGCCACCTGTATGTTTCATGTGATAATATGTATGCCACCCATATGCTTCATGTGATAATGTGTATGTCACTTGTATTTTTCATGTGATAATATGTATGTCACCTGTATGTTTCATGTGATAATATGTATGCCACCCGTATGCTTCATGTGATAATATGTATGTCACCAGTATGTTTCCTGTGATCATGTGTATGTCACTTGTATTTTTCATGTGATAATGTGTATGTCACCTTTATGTTTCCTGTGATAATATGTATGTCACCTGTATTTTTTATGTGATAATATGTATGTCACCTATATTTTTTATGTGATAATATGTATGCACCTGTATGTTTCATGTGATAATATGTATGTCACCTGTATGTTTCATGTGATAATATGTATGCACCTGTATGTTTCATGTGATAATATGTATGTCATCTGTATGTTTCATGTGATAACATGTATGTCACCTGTTTTTTTTATGTGATAATATGAATGTCACCTGTATTTTTTATGTGATAATATGTATGTCACCTGTATTTTTTATGTGATAATATGTATGTCATCTGTATGTTTCATGTGATATGTAAATCACCTGTGTATGTTTCTGTGTTTATTATCATATTGTTATATGCTGGGGCTATGGATAGTCCTTTCGATGTATGTAGTGTTACTAGGAGTAGCTTCTTACATTTCACCTCATATATAAATTTACCAAAATTTCAAATCTGTAGACAGGCTTTCAATAAGTTTAACCTTAACATTGGTTACTGTATATCTAAAGCACTATCTCTTTGTAACGGATAATTTCATAAGTGGAAAAACATCATATTTAAATGGAGGCTTACAAAGTTTAACTTACATTCCAATTGGCAGGCGTGGCTACTTTTTTGGTGGCAGTCAGCTGGAGAGAGTCTACCACACGCAGAATTTCTCTGTCAAATATAAAATTATGTTCCTGAATATAGTAATTCTGATGAACATCATCAGTATATAAGGGCCCAATGGGCTTGCATCACTCACCTGCTATTAATCGGACACTTGTAACATTTAACGTGGACAATGGTGAAATACATTTACATTAAATATGGACTAAATGAAGCTACAGGCTCAATAATATTACCTTTGTTACAGGATTTTAACAAAATTGACCCTTGCGTGATTGAAAATTAATGAAGCTAGGTTATTCATTTCAAAAACTTATTAGCTTTCATACCCGTGTGCAAATTCAGATGAAGTCATTTAAGGGTTTTCAACACATTTGGCCTCTGGGACCTTGATTATGGTGAAGGTATTTCATTTCAATACACATGATAGCCCTTCATCCCAGCACTCTTCTGGCCTAACATATCAACACCCTAGGTATTTAGGCTATTCAGAAGAACTTCAACACATTTGACCCCTGTGATATCCAATACAGGGAAAAAGTCATTCATTTGAACAAACTTGATAGCTCTTTATCTGGCCAATTACCCATCACCCTAAGCTTTTTGGTTCAGAAATTGTTTAAATTCTTTCTAAGTAATAAGGCTATTTTGAAATAACTTTCAGTAGAGTAACAACAGAGTGGAAAATCTTGCAGCTAAGTAATCAAGGGGTCTGGTGTTTGAATCCCCAGCAGAGTTTATTATTAGGATGAAGAAATTAGGATTAAGATATTTCTTTTGCTTTAGTAATGATTTTTGTTTATTTAGGTTTGGGCTTACAACTGTCAAGTTTATATAAAGACGGTGCTTGTTCACTTTCCATGGGGTCACATAGGTACACTTCATAGTGCCATCTCACTGAAATGCCTTAGCCGTCACACGATAGCGTGACACTCGATCTACCTGGACACATACCGTCCTTACTGACAGCCATGTAAAGCTCAATGTCCGTTTGTCTTGCTCAGAAGACAGAACCCTTTTTTTGAGTATAAATTTTGGCCCTCATTTTAGATTTGTGGATCATTTTATAAAATTTTGAACAAATTTTCAACAGTAGCTTAAGAGGAGTTCTCTTTTGAAGATTTTACAATCTTGGAGTCCCAAATGCCCCTGTTTTGACCAGTATCGTGACAAGAAGATGACTTACGGGAAGCTCCTGCCAGTGGTGGCTGGGTACAGCAGAGATGCCTTCAGTTTCTGGTCTTTGCCAATGATAAACACCTGTCAAAGACAGTAGATATACATTACAGGTTGGAATAATAAAGAAAACATATTTACAATGAACCTGCAGTGATAAAGACTGTACTCATAATATTATTTTAATACTGTATCATTGCTAAAATATAATAAAATATACTCATGAGTAGTGACCACCTTTATTAATAGACCACTTGTGTATAAAAGAAACCACTTTTAATGATCCCCATTGATGTGGTTTCATTGATAACTGAACCTGTATTAAGAGACAATTTTGGACTTCCCATGGGTGGTCTTTTAATGCAAGTGCGACTATATGGTGTTTTGATGGAACTTCCAAAACATTTTTTATATTTTTACCCTGCTACAAGGCATACAATGTATGTCAATGTGTCTGACCCATCAGGTGGATAAACCAACTGCTTCATACCTTACGGGGAATCAAGACTGTCCTTCTCCTCAGCATCTATGAGACATAGACAAATGTTTCCCTTCTCAGCAGTCATGAGATATAGACCAATGTTTCCCTTCTCAGCAGTCATGCGACAATATTAACCTGAGACCTCCATATCAGCCGGAGGGGCTACAATGCATGTCCCTGAAAATTTACTTACAGCCCTGCATGTCAATGGGAGACCAGCTGCGTCCTTCTCATCAGGGTCCACCATCCCAAATTTGACTGCCAGGGTGCGATCCGGATCAGCAATGATGGGGAATGAAAGTGTGGTTTCCTCAGACCCGTCGAGTACCTTCTTGGAGTAGCTAAGCACATCCTAGATGTGAAGGAGTAAAATGTATGTACAAAGGTACATAGCAAAGGTGTTGTACATGTATATAAACTCCTTTTAATTTTTGCATTAACAGGAAATAATCTGAACAGTTACTGTATATATACATGCACCTGGAAACTTTCAGCCACTGAATTAATCGCCATTCTCCTAAAAATTCCACATACAAGTCCTATGTTAAATACATCAATCCTTGTACATGTGGAAATACCATATTGAAACAACATGTACATGTCCAGTGCTAGCAGACCATGTATTATAAATGCTGACATGAAATTGACACAAGATTTACTGCTGTGAACATATCTCAGTATTACCCGGTAAGAATATAACTAAATATTCTACCTAAAGTTTCATTCTTAGCCTCTCTTCTAATGATGAGAATTAGCAGAACATGTATTTTTTTTAAATTTATTTTCTTCATATTATGACATCAAATCAAAACCGAAAGATATGATTCTTCAAGGTCCAAACCAAAAGCATTAAGCTTGACCAGGAATTCCCATTCAAAATTCTTACTTATAATATTGCGGGCAAAAAGACGAAACAAAGATGCCATAAAACAGCTCCCGTAAAGATAGTAAATGATTGTTTTTCTTCAGATGATATACAAAAACATGTGACCAGTAAAAAGTTAGACACAGAAGAAATGTGACTGGTCAACACCTGGAGACAGGTAAACAAGTGACTTGAGGATACTGCCAAACATGTGACTGGTCAACACTTTGACTTTATTGACAAACACGTGACTGGTCAACACTTTTGACTATATTGACAAACACGTGACTGGTCAACACTTTGACTTTATTGACAAACACGTGACTAGTCAACACTTTGACTTTATTGACAAACACGTGACTGGTCAACACTTTTGACTATATTCAGAGCTGCCAACCTTAGAGATTAAGAAATAGTAATCTCAGGTAGTATTCAAATGCTTTTTTATGTCATTTCCGCCACCGTGCGAAATCACAAAATCACAGCAACACGGAATGCATCGGGCATAAGTAGTTCCTTTGGCAGACTTTACAATGTCCGGATACAGCTTCGGATAATCCCCTCTAAACGTCGGAATGGATAATTTCCTTTTTTCCTAGGAGAAACGTCTTCTTGCCCGTCCAGTTTGACACGTTTTTCCGCCATTTTACTTCATCTACAAACGTCCTTTTCACATTGAATTAACTCCAGCCTATCTCGAGAATCAATGCAAACGCACGTGTGTATCTGATTTGCGATTATAATACTGAAAACGGACATCGGGACCGGATAACGGCGAAACTAACAAAAAAACGGAAAAATTCCGGATTTTTTTAAAAATCGTAATTTTACTTAGAAAATCGTACTAGCGTAATTCAGACCTCAAAATCGTAATAATTACGCCTAAATCGTAAGAGTTGGCAGCTCTGTATATTGAAAAACACGTGACTGGTCAACACTTTGACTTTATTGACAAACACGTGACTGGTCAACACTTTTGACTATATTGACAAACACGTGACTGGTCAACACTTTGACTTTATTGACAAACACGTGACTGGTCAACACTTTGACTTTATTGACAAACACGTGACTAGTCAACACTTTGACTTTATTGACAAACACGTGACTGTTCAACACTTTGACTTTATTGACAAACACGTGACTAGTCAACACTTTGACTTTATTGACAAACACGTGACTGGTCAACACTTTTGACTATATTGACAAACATGTGACTGGTCAACACTTGGAATATATTGACAAACATGTGACTGCTCAACACTTGGTTATTTTTATAAGGAAATATATATACTTACTTTTGTCCAAGCATTGTGTGATGCAGTATCGTTGCAGGACAGAGCAAATAGTTTCACACCGCGCTTCTCAAATTCTGGTTTCAATTTATGGACATTGGCAAGCTCAGTAGTACACACAGGTGTGAAGTCAGCCGGATGCGAAAACAAGATGGCCCATCTAATTTAGATAAAATAAAGAGAAAAATTATTCTCCATAACATGCTTCAACAATGGAAGTAATTCTGTTCATCACATACATGTAACTGACCCATTTTACTGTCATACGGCCATGTCATAAATATGGTATAACACATGTGTAATACAAGAATTCCACGGAAGTGGATGTGTCGCCTGCGCAGGAAGCTGGGAGATTACGAAGAAATAGATACACTTTTCATTTCAAGAAATAATGTTAAAAGTAAGCAGTAATCATAGATTATGTTTTTGGATGGCATCATTTTGTTATATAATCTGTTATTCTGGGAAGAATACTCTGAGTTTTAAGGAACTTGCTATGGATACTCATTGTCTCAATTCCAAGTTTAATTTGTATGATTTGTCGGATGGTTTCCCATAAATAAATGAATAAACTTGTGGATTATGATGTTAAACGGCTATAGTGTTGTCAATAACATTTGGAGTAAGACGGCATTTCAGAGGTATACTCGGTTGGTCAAGTGGTAGATCGAAGCCGTCCAGTATACAGTTTTAGTGAAGTTTCTATTTATAGTAACAGTGACCTTGACCTTTGGACCTGAAAAGCAATCCCAAGCAAGCACTTTTGGTAAGGAAGCACTGCATGAAGTTTGAGTTTGATCGGCCCAAGGAAACTCAAGTTATCGCACAAAAACCTGTTTGGACGCCGCCGCCGACAAAGCAATACCTATGTGTCACCAGCTTTTCGCAGGTGACACAAAAACGATTGGTCAAAATCATAGGAACATATATATTCCAAAGCCACTACAAAATTTTGAAATTTATTAACCGATATTTTTTCTGATAAAATTTTATGCTTTTAAATGAATCGGAAAAGTCTATTTTGTCATTATTATTTTTATTGCATTTAAAACTGTTCATTATTTAAAAATATAATCTGGAACTACTCTTCACTGCGCGGAGAGAAAATAGGATATATGATCAGCTAGAATATTATGCTTTTAACCTTGAAGAGTCAATTGATAACACATAGTTGTGTTTGAAGTTACTTTTAAAATTATGAATGTTTTGTGATAAATAGAATTTTGCATTTGTGTCCATGTTATATTGAAATTATCAAACTCGTTCAATAATTTGATATGACAAGAGCCTTTAACCCTTTCAACCCTGCAGACCATAATGGACTGCTCCAGATTAATGCACAGTAGAGTCTACTTAAAGTTACATAGGGGTGAAAGGGTTAATAAATTCAATATGACATGGACACTCATGTTAGATTTTCTATTTACAATAATAAACTGTTGAGTGTTCTGATGTAAATGCCTCCATGTACAGTGTTTAATTTAACCTAATAAGTTAGTAGTGGGAGGGTAAGAATTACAGCAACGCTTTCCAAAACTCATTAAGTAGTATATAATAGATGCTTTCTTCAATTACTGTAAAACCTTCTGTAACTTGCATTTTTTTGTGTTTGTTGAAATTAAGTTTGAAGTTTGGGTTGAACAATTTACATAGCTATGGATATTTTCAGGGGGTCTTTTAACAGAAAGATCCTCGATTTGCATGGTCCACCATCTTGAAAAGACAGGATTTCTCAGGATCTGTTTGTACACAGAACTTTTAAGACAAACGAACGTATATCTTTTTTAATCAATAATCAATAAAGTGCAAAGATATTTGTGTTGCTATATGAATTAATAAGAAAACTAACGCAAGTTATTAAATAAATCAAAATAAAAACAGCAAACATACATATATAGATAACATTCTCATAATCAGGGGCTTATAAAAATTACATTTCTGCAACTGATAATATAAAACAGTTTACAGAAACACTGCCATTTTAAATTGAACAAGGCAAAGTATTGCAAGGGGTAATCCAGTCTCCCACCGGTAATGATTTCTATATCTGGTTACTTCAGGTGAAATATTTAAGTTAAGGTCAAAGCATAGGTCACAGTGAGGTCATAGAGACCTATTTCTTATACACTCTGCATTCCGTCATCCCAAGATATCCTTGTACACAAACGCTAATTACTCCAGATGAAATAGTATAGAAGATATGCCCTGGACAAACATTTTTAAAAAGTAAAGGTCAGAGGTCAAGTCATAGGTCACAGTGACCTAATTCTTGCACACTGGACTTCTCCATTCCAAGATGTCCTTGTACACCAAATCTAGATAATTCAGGTAAAATACGTCCCGGAAAAACTTCTCGGATGGATGCATGCATGAAGTGCAAACCTATAGTTCCCTCCACGCCCACCAGTGTGGGACTAATAAATGTGTAACAAATTCATTACAAACCACAGAATAATGTTCATGAAATAATTGGGATGATTGAACTAGAAAAGGTTATCAGATGTTTTAAGGAATGGGCCGGGGAGCTTTGAAGTTTCTTGTAACCTATAGCTACTGCTGTACCTGTGCTCATACAATGTACCTTGCAAGTTTGTATGTCAGTACACTTAAACAAGCATAATTTCAAAAAAGAATCTTTACCATTAAACTTATTACATGAAAATATTTTCAAAAACACAGTGATTGAGTCTTGATTTCACAAATTTAAAAGATGATAGACGGATTAAAAGAAGAAAAGAATTGGCGATCTACAAAAAAAACATTCCACGTAAACTGGCTGATAATAAAGGAAACCGGTTTTAGTATTGTCTCAAACGAATCTGTAAATAGGCAGTTAAATGTTTATTTTATTTTATGACTCACTTCCAGTAGAATATGACCTTGTCAAGGTATTCAAGGAGACTTAAAAATGTACATGTCATGATAATCGAAGTTCATTTGAACATGTAGGCATGTTAAGATAGCTCTGTAGCCCGTGTCCCTTCACAGTGCTGCAGTAGTTCATGTACTCCAGTGCTAGATTACACTGTACATGAGATAGCGCTAGGCTGGTCTAGTGGCAGGAAATGACACGCAATGTGAAGTTATCCAAGATTTAAACAAGTTTAAAAATTCATTTGATTTTATCTGATTCTACTACATATTTGAATGACTTTTTCCATAGAATTTAACCGAGATTAATTGGTTTATAAGGTATAAAACGTGACTCTGGCAGTTTGATTATGTTCATATCAATACATGTACCGTACAATATCTAAATGTTTGTAATGTGTCTGTTATGATTCAGAAGATAAAATCATTTTAAAATTGAGAAATGGCTAATTTGGGTTTGGTAATGACGACTGTATATGCATGCATTTTTCAAGTATTTCCAGAGAATTCTGGTAGACAACCCTGTGGATCTGAACACTTTGGATAGATTGCACAACCTTAAAGTTCACCTTTAAATATTGATAATTACTAATGCTAGTGATTTTGCGATTCAGTGCTTCAACTCTCTTTTAACACATATAAATCAATCATGCAACAAAGTATAAACATTGAAAATGGCATTTGGCTGGAAGTCTCTCCGAATTTCTTTTTTGTAATTCACAAAGTGAGATTTTTTTTTTATTAAATTTCATCAATCACCCATGTCTTTATTCCTGAAACTGTTCTCATACTCATGAATGGACTCTGTGCTCATACCAACTTTCTTATAACTTGCTCAAAACATGTCACTTCCAAATCTTTGGTTTAAAGTGAATTTTCATTTATTTTTCACCGGAACAAGATACTGGGCTAGAAAAACGGTTTCATGGATACAGTTTTAAACATCAAAGTTTTACTTTCTACACAAACAATGTACTATTAAACTTGTCGCAATGTTTCAAGAACGACCAGTCCCTTTGTCAAGCTATGACTGAGTGAGCTATTTGTATTTTTTACCTGTACAACAATTAGACAAAATTGTATATATTTTTGTCACTCGACCAAGGACATTTTACCTATTGATAGAAACCATATACACACTGCATCAAATAGATTACAAGTAGGGTGTAGATCTATCCCCCTCCCCCATTATGTCAGTAGAAGGTCATACAGATGACTAAGTTGGGCATAACTGTAACCGACACTGTCTGGTGCCGGACAATAGTACCTGTACAAGATCATAGACTGACAACATTAAGTTATTAGGGCATCAGTGAACACTGGTAGAAATAACACAAACAAGTCTCAAATTAATTTGTATGTGAAACAACTAATCTACATACATGATATTTTCAATGGTGGACTGTACCAAGATGTCGGAAAAGGGACATGTACCTTTACCCAAATTGTTGAACAATGTTTCAAAGTTATTTTATAGGTGGAGATGGCTCCAGCGCATTATAAGAGTGAAATGGATCCTGAATACATTGTGCAATTTATTTGATAACTAGCAAGTCCTGTTAACGTTCCATTTTATGGGAATAAGGTTGGGGCTCCCATACTGCTATGGTTACTGAGAGTTAACATATAGTTCTGTATCTAACACACAGTTTATTTTTGTATATATGGGAAACTGAGCTGAATGCCTTCAGAGTCGTTGAAGTATAGAATTATCAAGTATTGGTTAAAAACTGTTTGTGAAAATGCAAATAATTATGTCTAAGCAATATAACCTTGAAAGTAGATCAAGGTCATTTGCTTGAACACAATAGGTGTTATCGCGACCATCCACAAGTTACTCCCCTTCGAAGAGTTCTTGCTGGAAAATACACAAGTCTCGCGAGAGAATGCGAGGATACGGGGGCAAAACAATCTGCCATGTGTAAACAATATGCCCCACCTTCACTGTATTGAACCAACAAAAATAACTCACAAGAATAGAGGTCACATCAAATGCATTTAATGATGACATTCCAATCAAACTGTTTGTCCAAAACAAGCCTTCTGACATTTCATTTACATAAAGGTAACACGATACTCTGTACACCGCTGACGGTCGTCACAACTGTGACGCTTTAGCTTCGTCCTCTTTTTCAACATCTGGCCAATTTAACATGTCTGCTTGCTATCATAGGTGTACTAGCTCCCCATTTTTCTTATTTGGAGTAGGTGATACCTTTTGACTTTAAAATATTACCCAATTCATTACATAGAAGCTCGTGGAAATTCGTATCTGAATGTTTTGGCGCTGCCATGTTGTCCGTTAAATGCCCCAGCGAGTACAGTTTAATCCCCTCCTATTTGAAGAGTTCCGCTGGTCGCGATATCATCTATTGATAGCCCTTTTTCCCAGCACATTACACTAGCCATATATCATCACCCTAGGCCTTTTGCATTTCGGTTCAATATAAAACGATATATATGGACGACAGATGCCACATTGATACTGTACCACTGTACAACAAAACTTCATTAATATTTGGCCCTTTGGGTAAAGTGAGCTTTAAACGATGGCAGGTCCAATCAAATCAGAAAGACATAATAACATTAGACTAATATGTATTGTATAATGCCAACATTCATATAAACTAACAGACCGATGACTCATTTTTTGCAGAATGATGAGGAAAAATTCTATGTAATAATAAACAGACGTTGTTGAACTATTTTCTGCGTAACTGATATGATTACCAGCTAGTAGGGCAAGCAAAAAATGTTTGTGTCAACGGTTCAGTGATCATCGTACTGCTGTACTGTAGCTGGTATATGACAGAAATAGCTACCCTGGTTTTGTTGGAACAATGGTGTAGAATATAGTGGTGGCATGTAAAACATGCCAAATAGTACAAGTTGGTATCAATCTGCTATGTTAACCTGTAGTTCACGTTTACCTTCAATCTGCTATGTTAACCTGTAGTTCACGTTTACCTTCAATCTGCTATGTTAACCTGTAGTTTCACGTTTACCTTCGCTACATATGTACCTCAAGGCTTTGTTGTCTCATTTTGTGAATTAGGCATATAAATATGAAATAGTTACAATTGGAGGGAACCCATTTTCGGCCAAAAATTACAAAAATCATCACGAAGCATATTTTTATGTCATTTTTTTAAATAATATTATGGGCTTTAGATTTGGTTTTGATACCTGCCTATGAAATAGAGGGGGCTTATATATAGTTGCCTTCTTTGTTTGTCCATCAATGTGTTTGCATGCGGTGGATAAGTTTTCCCAACACTGGATAGAATGTGTTTGAATGATCATGAGATAAAACTGTCACGGTTGGAGGTATATTCTAAGGTCGGCCGGGGTACCTGAAACATAATGGGGTTCACATTTTTGTGGTTTTTCATTTTTTTCTAATATTGGTTCAGTCTGCATTTAAATCTGCTATATATATATGGTTGCTTTGTTACCAGATGGAAGCTTTAATTAGTCAGAATCACACACATTTATTCTCTGCCCAACCACTCTCTCCAACACCACTAGCATATATATGGGATTTTAGATACTTATCCATTTCATACAAGTAAATAAGTTTCAACCTCAGTGTACTGGTATAGACACGAATCCATCAGGAATAACAACAGTATTCAACAAGCTATTTATCAAACTCTAACAAATATGGATGCTCTAGATGTGCGACTAGACGGAAGCTTAGTTAGTCTTACACCATGATCAGTATATACCCCCTATATATGAATGCTCTAGATCTAGATCTGTGACTAGACGGAAGCTTATTTAGTCTTACACCATGATCAGTATGTACCCCCTATATATGTATGTTCTAGATCTAGATTTGTGACTAGACGGAAGCTTAGTTAGTCTTACCCCATGATCAGTATATACCCCCTATATACGTATGCTCTAGATCTAGATTTGTGACTAGACGGAAGCTTAGTTAATCTTACACCATGATCAGTACTTACCCCCTATATATGTATGTTCTAGATCTAGATTTGTGACTAGACGGCAGCTTAGTTAGTCTTACACCATGATCAGTATGCATGTATACCCCCTATATATGAATGCTCTAGATCTAGATCTGTGACTAGACGGAAGCTTAGTTAGTCTTACACCATGATCAGTATATATACCCCCTATATATATGTATACACAACGTATGTAGTATCTGATAGACTTTTCCATTTTATACAGATTTATATAAACAAGTCTAGGAGTTTTAACCTTCGTGTGCAGGTAGGCGTGAGTCCAACTTCTGGTGTCAGGGACAACCAGTGTTGGACCTTTAAATTTAAACAGGGTAATGAAATACATACAGATCGTGTTTCTCATGGGACAATCCCTAACACATCATCTCTTCTTCAAGTAACACTTTGTACCACATACATTTGGATGTGAAATAAAAATAAGATAAAGAGCAACTGAAGGGATTTATTCAGGAAGTTGACACTGTTCTTTAAATAAAACATTTGTAAGTTAGGAGATCCGGGTCAGCAGACATGAGCAATTTCACCTGGAGACTTTTATTCCTTTATCACACGTGAACACAGTATCTTGATATGTATCGTATCGACATGTTAATGCATCGTTGCAGCCCTTTGAACTTATATCCCAGGTATATATTCTCATATAACTGACCATTGTATAAACTTTGACGAAAATCTGTTGAGGAAACGAAGCCAAAAAAAACATGATAATTGCAATGAGACTGATGAGACAGGATGGATAAGGGTAACACTAAATCCTCAACCGCCACTACCCCACCACCACCAATTTATAAGAAGGGGGGTGGGGGGTTAAGACAATATTACTTTAGTGCTTAGAATGAAGAAAGTAAATTTTAAAATGTTTCATACCAGTAACCTATTCAACTATTTATATACATGCTCACAGAACAGGAAACAAAACTTCAATTTAGTTGGGCCTTCTTAGAGCTAACATAGATGAAAGATGAATCAATATACACCTATCACAATATAAACAGATCTTGATATGTGCAACAGATAAAGAGATAACTCCTTGAACTTGGGTCAGCTGTATTTGTTATTACTTAACTAGGGTCAACTTATCTATTATGTAAGTGTATCATTGTAGATGATCCTTTGACCCAGGTGTATCATCCAGGTACAAGCGTACTATGGCTTTTTTTTTTGCAATTTCAGCCTCCAACTACAGATATACTGTTAACATTCCTGTATTATGAAAAAATCGTGTATAGTGCCCAGGCACTATTTGGTTTAAAAAAATATATAAAAATAATGATTTTTTTTTTAGATTGAGATTTTTTTCTGGAAAAAAAGTCGAGCTTGACTGATAGCACCAGCCAGGTAGGTCACTAATTAATGAAGGTAGACTAAATAAACACATTCATCCAGGTAATTAGTTAGGTTGGGGAAAACACATCACACAAAGCCTACTCGTTAATTAGGCTGAGGTACTATATATAATTGGAGCCAAAATTTGAGATTTAAATGAATTCCTGCCTGAATTGATAGACATAAAAATATTTGGAACAAAACCAGAAAATGTCTGTTTGACATGAATGTGTCCGGCCCCTTGGCTTTGTGGCTGACATGTATAGAGCAAGTGACCTAGAAGTTGACCTTTGGACCCGGAGATAGTAAATCATTCAAGGTATAATACTCACACCTGACTTTTGTGTAAACTTTAACGAAAATCTATGCAGAAATGAAGTGGGTCGAGTACTAGTCTAGTCATGACAATGAATTACCACATGGGGACAGGATGGGATAGAACAAGGCGTGCAAGGATAACACGATATGTCCCTCCTTCCTCTAAACTGGCAGACACATAAAAAGAAACACCAATTTTCAGATTTAGCTATAGCTTCTAGTAAAACACGATTTTCATTTGCAAGGTACTTTTAAGGTTCATCGAAGCATGAAGTCTATAACTAGGTGATACTCCTTGTGTTACATAATTTGAACACACACACAGTTATGTCATTGCACCTGCAATGTCAATGTACTCTGTCTGCGCTGAAAGGTTATAAACTAATCTCTAACTAGGAAGCAAACTGCATTCTGATAACTTTATTGCCAAAAGAATTTCCCAGGCTTACATATCTATATGTGTATCCTACACTTGCATGACAAACTGCAGATTCATGATGTTGTGCAAATCCTGTATTTTTATGACCCAAAGATTATATTGTAATAAATATCAATATTGACAGGAACTCTTTGCAGCCGGGTTTAAAGAATTGTCCACAAATAAGACAAGTTGTAGCTTGTTACTGTCTATATTATAATGCACATTTAAGTCAGTGAATCTCCAAGTTCAACCATAACTTGTTAACAGTAATCAATTGATATATTCCGTCTTCGCGTATTGCAGAGTTATCTTCTCTTGTGAGCAGGTAATGATTGTTACGTCATTGGTTTTCGAGTCTCAAAAATTGATGACATTACTCTCACAAACAAATGACGTAAAAATCAAAACCTGCTCACAAGAGAAGTTAACTCTGCAATACGCGATGACGGAATAGCAACTTTAATATCAAAAGTAAAATCCAAAAATGTATAGGAAAGTGATCATGTTTAGTGCATTCAACTGTATACACATCCTACAAAATTTTGATTTTTTATATAGGATAGTGAAAGTAGATTCGAAGTGCATTCAACCATAACATACAAAGATGTTACCCAAATGCTGGATTATTACCCATATGCGCCGTTGTGCCCAACCTGGTTGATGCAACAGCCAAGGAATATAACGCGGAAACACTGCCTTAATGGCAATCAATTGTAAGCTCAATACACTAATGTTGAGCGTGGTCAGAGGCTGCATGGGTGCCTTCAGCCCGCATGTTATACACAAATAACATAATACATAAGTCACCAAAATGTTCGCTGCCTCCCTGGAATTTCAAGGGTGCCATATGCAAAAAAATCTCATAAGTATGAGAACAACTCAGAGTTTGTTGAAAGGAAGCGAGAGGATACAGGAAAGTTCCAAAAGTTTTAATAATAGTACTCTGAAATAACACTGTTATAACCACGCGACACAAATAAAAAATAAAATTATTATAAATACCATGCACATACTTAATTTTAATACCACGTACATTCTTAATTTTAATACCACATTCTTCATTTTAATACCACATTCTTCTTTTCATTTTTTTTTTGTAAATGAACATTGCTTGGATTTGAATGAGATTTTTTTTCCTCCAATGAAACGATAAGTACCTCCTTTCCTGAAATATTTGTGCGAAAATATTATTTTCTATGCATGAAACATTACTGCAGAATAACGGATATCCCACGACATGATACCAATTTCAATTCATGCACATATCACGCAAAACGCGGTTCTGAGGTCACGGAGTACGAAAATATCCGGGTTTATGTAACTCGCCGGTAAAATGGCAGGTAAGTTATAATACACCTGTATATGTTTTTTATACTGCCTAAACGAATACTATACTTACGAGTTTGCTATTTTGTCATGGAATTTGATAGTGCCTTCTGTCGAATCGGCTGTAAAATCAGGGAAAATATCTCCAAGGTTCACCATATTAGTTGCTTGTGTGTGAAGTCGCAGTACAAATGTGCGCGCTGGCTCGACCAGTTGTGCTTTGCCACGCCTCCACCTGAATTTGACCCGATAACCCGGAAGTTAAGTGATGTAGGTCCGATTGTCGGCCCTTTAATTCACTAGTGACTACTAAATTCTGACTATCCTCGTATCACGGTAGTATAACCCAACCATAATGCTGACTATAACCCAACAATGCTGACTTTTTACTGAAATTCACTTTAAATTACCATGGTTGGGTTATACTCAGCATTGTCGTAAAGTCAGCACGGTCCGATAAAAGTCAGCACGGTCGGATTAAAGTCAGCATAAAGATTTTACCTGTGTTCATTGATCCGCGCGCGAGCTCCACATGGCCAGTGCTAGACAGCAGCAGGGGGTTTCCCACCTCCTGTAGGCCGCGAGCGTCAGCTCTGATCGCGGCATTTCTGTACCTTTGAACCGCCTATAGACATCAGTTTCACACCGAAATGGCTACTGAAATCCTTCCGTACACGGCCATTCTTTACCCGCTATGCTTACGTAAGCACAGCTACTGTTCCGTGGGTAGACTACCATCGCAAATAACGAAAAGCGAATCTCGTTCACTGTTCTACGCTCAGTGCGTTTTGAAATGTTCTGGTCATACTTTATCGACAGAATTCTAATAATTATATTAGTAATAAATAATGGATTATTTTGAGTTCATATCTTTATTGCCAACAATCATTTTCTAGAATACATACTTTCTTTGAACGTAACTATGTTGTTTTTCAATCAAGTAATTGCCTAGTTAATCGTGCGTTTATATAGTGTTTTAAGCTATAATCAAATCATTTACACGATGTTCTCGTCATACTTTTATCAAATGTAAATATGTTGTTTCGGAAAAAATTACACCCGTGTTTTAAAATCGATGGTTTTTTTACTTGAAATAAGAATCGCCTGTTAACTTAGTTGTGTATGTTTTCAATGGTTGTACTTGCTTTGAAATGAAACAATCGCCTTGTTATCATTGTTATAGTCATTCTTTCATCGACATAAGTTTGATTTGTAATAAATAACCGATTATTATATGATGATGTTGTGTGGCTACTGTATTGAAATGATCATCGACCGTAATTGTTTACTTCTAAAACTATGACACTGTTTGTACCTTTATTCGGCCTGATGAACTGCAATACTTGTTTTAAACACTCGATTTATGTATCAAAATTAAACTATGTAACAGTGCCGTGTTTGTAATTAACTTCGGCTGTCTGTTGAAATATGTGTTTGCTTATTTCTCGATTTGTAATAAAAAATATATCTAAATAAATGTGTCGTGTTCGTACTTTTATTCGGCCTGATGATCTGAAATATGTGTTTATTAAACACTCGATTTAGATGTCAAATCAAAACTATAAAACTGTGCCGTGTTTGTAATTTACTTCGGCCTGGTGTTTTTTTAGCTTTTTAACAACGTAGAATAAGTCTGATAAGTTCAGGATTGCAGCGAACATTATTGAAATGTTAAATCTGACACTTTAATAATAAACGAGAAACAGTCCAATCTAAACGATATTAGGTCTTTTACGTTAGTAAACAACTCTTGCAGTTCTAAAGGAACAGTCCCTATCAAAGTAGTAATAAAACAATCACGTTCTAAAGTGTCAACATATACATATACAGCAACTGGATAGTGATTCACAATTTTTGTAAGGAAAACACCATGTAGATCTACAATATCGGGATGGCGACAATCAATGCAAGAACGTGCTAAGGCATCTTCAGCATAACAATTACATTTTAAACATAATAGTTCACAACCCCCGGACTAATTGTCCATAACTTTGCAATTTTCTGACAAAGTAAGCCATATCGAACATTTAAAAACCGCCAGAAAAAGTAAAGTGGCGACGGTACTAGAGAAGTTTGAAGAATTTTGAAACGACTGAAATCATTGATGGCATTCAAGCGAGTTTTCCTCCTCCTTATTCAAAACAGATTTTGAACAAATTGTTTCCACTGAACCTTCTTCGGGAATGTACTCGATTTAATAAATTCATACAAATAATTTTGTAGACCATACTTATGTAAAATAGACCATACGTTTGGAATTACACCATCGGTACTCTTGTAAATATGATAATACTTGTGTAATAAACGCAATAAAAATAGTTGCTTAATGGCACAATATGGCATAAGATTGCATAACGATCCTAAAATATCAAGTTTACACTGATCTACTCTTGCGGAAAGGGATGTTAAACCCAACATTCCTAAACAGATGTTAGATCTAGTACGTAAAGGAAAACATTGAATCAATTTTACACATAGATTTTGGATCTTTTCTTAACGACTCCAATCCGCACGGGAAAGAAGAAACCACAGTTCGCAAATGTATAGACCACGTTGTAAAATGATAGATCTATACAGCCGTAAACCAACTAAACGGTTGATATTCTCTCCTATCAGATTGGAACCGAGATAACCAAAACATGAACTTCTAGCAAGACCTTATAACAAAACTTGAATACAGAGAAAAAATTGCCAAACCACACGGCGCACTACGTTTAAGGCAAACGTGGCTGCCGTGGCCGCCGGGAACATAATGTAAACCTAGCATGTGTGCCTATGGGGTTAAAAGTAATATACACAGGACTCATCCTCTGTAGGTAACTCAGACAGGACTCATCCTCTGTAGGTAACTCAGACAGGGCTCTTCCTATGTAGGTAACTCAGACAGGGCTCTTCCTCTGTAGGTAACTCAGACAGGGCTCTTCCTCTGTAGGTAACTCAGACAGGGCTCTTCCTCTGTAGGTAACTCAGACAGGGCTCTTCCTCTGTAGGTAACTCAGACAGGGCTCTTCCTCTGTAGGTAACTCAGACAGGGCTCTTCCTCTGTAGGTAACTCAGACAGGGCTCTTCCTCTGTAGGTAACTCAGACAGGGCTCTTCCTCTGTAGGTAACTCAGACAGGGCTCTTCCTCTGTAGGTAACTCAGACAGGGCTCTTCCTCTGTAGGTAACTCAGACAGGGCTCTTCCTCTGTAGGTAACTCAGACAGGGCTCTTCCTCTGTAGGTAACTCAGACAGGGCTCTTCCTCTGTAGGTAACTCAGACAGGGCTCTTCCTCTGTAGGTAACTCAGACAGGGCTCTTCCTCTGTAGGTAACTCAGACAGGGCTCTTCCTCTGTAGGTAACTCAGACAGGGCTCTTCCTCTGTAGGTAACTCAGACAGGGCTCTTCCTCTGTAGGTAACTCAGACAGGGCTCTTCCTCTGTAGGTAACTCAGACAGGGCTCTTCCTCTGTAGGTAACTCAGACAGGGCTCTTCCTCTGTAGGTAACTCAGACAGGGCTCTTCCTCTGTAGGTAACTCAGACAGGGCTCTTCCTCTGTAGGTAACTCAGACAGGGCTCTTCCTCTGTAGGTAACTCAGACAGGGCTCTTCCTCTGTAGGTAACTCAGACAGGGCTCTTCCTCTGTAGGTAACTCAGACAGGGCTCTTCCTCTGTAGGTAACTCAGACAGGGCTCTTCCTCTGTAGGTAACTCAGACAGGGCTCTTCCTCTGTAGGTAACTCAGACAGGGCTCTTCCTCTGTAGGTAACTCAGACAGGGCTCTTCCTCTGTAGGTAACTCAGACAGGGCTCTTCCTATGTAGGTAACTCAGACAGGGCTCTTCCTCTGTAGGTAACTCAGACAGGGCTCTTCCTCTGTAGGTAACTCAGACAGGGCTCTTCCTCTGTAGGTAACTCAGACAGGGCTCTTCCTCTGTAGGTAACTCAGACAGGGCTCTTCCTCTGTAGGTAACTCAGACAGGGCTCTTCCTCTGTAGGTAACTCAGACAGGGCTCTTCCTCTGTAGGTAACTCAGACAGGGCTCTTCCTATGTAGGTAACTCAGACAGGGTTTTTTTCAGTGTATTTTAACACATTTCAAACGTTTGGCTGTTTGTTCAGGTGTCAGCAAATGGGAGATCGCTCGGGCACAGAGTTTCGTTGATTTCAAGCACTTAATAAGAAAGTGATGTGCACTGCCTTCTGACAAGCCAACGATATGAGCTTTTTTAAAAACAATTAATGACTGCTTTTTCAGCAGCAACGTTCCTCGATGCTGCAGGAACTTGCCTGCCTGGCCGTGTGTCCTTTTTCGTGTCAACTTTCCAAATTCTTAAATTTGTTCACCCACACGAAGCGATTCTCAATGTGACGGCAGAGATGCCTTTTATGCTGCACGATTCTGTAAAGCATACCGTGCTTTGATGTAGGAGCGTATTTCAGATATAGTCTCAACGTTCATTTACTAAGTAAGCATTGAAAAGTAGCTTCAAGTCACGATTGCATACCATTCAAGAATGAACAATTTGTTAAGTTCTTGTCAGATGATGTCGAAACTGTTCTTGAAATGCTTTTGCATTCTGTTAAAGCGCTTAAACTATCATATTGCCCGTTCGTACGAGAGCTGTGTGATGACATAATTTATTGAATGACCCTATTAACATATACTTGCAGGTATTATAAGAAAACGTATTTTATAATATCATAAATAATTACACGCGAATAACAAAAATATGCTGAATTAATATTTCTCTTCATAACTAACCCATTTAGGTTTATGTAAGTCAAAACGTGTGAATCTGCCAAAGATGAAATAAAACACGTATGCTGTATTGTAGAGAGGGCATTGACTAAATTCAACGAAAAAGAAACACGACGAAAGAAAAATGTATACTTTTGATTGTCTTTTAAGTAAAAATATTAACAATGGATTTTTCTTTTGGCTTGTGCTTTTATGAGATTTGTCTGCAAAGATTCAGTAATAACTCGATGAAATTAGCACATGTGCAAACGTAAGGCTATACAATGCAGTGGGATTTTGTTTATATATGCACTGTTTCCGTCCACAGAATAGCAATATTAAGCTGATGTATCGGATGATGTATTAGATGATGTATTAGAGGTGTCATCTAAATTATACAGGATAAAGCAGGCCTAATTTGATGTAGATCTATACATCTCTTCCTCGGTTCTAATGACTTTGAATATAAAAACAACGAGTGATACCGAAGCGACATCAAAACCATAATACGGTCTTTAAATCTATAAAACTAGGACGAAATGTCTACGAGAACAAGACCAGGTGTTCCACAAGGTTAAGCGTCTTCTGCTTTATCGCTGACATCCGCTATGTAAATATAGGTCATATCTGAGTAATGTCACGTCCTCACATAGAAGTGATAGCAACGTGTTACATATATACAGCGAAATTAAGTCTTCGTGTTTTGTTTTATATATATTTTAACCGACACGTGGACGGTTAAAACGCTTTACCGCTATATCATATTATATAAACATGCCTGAATAATAACGTTCCGAGTACCTGACGGAAATATATCCGCAGAATGTACATGATCATATAATGTAGCATTAAAAAAAGTGAGACCAAAAGACACTAGAAATACGAAGAAGGAGTACTTGGAAAAGAACTTGTATCTTGTACTTTAGTTAAGAGATAACAATGAAAATATCATTCATCATTTACAGTTGACTTAATACTTTTGGTCAATCCGATAGGAATAAAGACTGATTCAACTAATCAGATTCGTCGTTATTTCCTGTTGTAATAATTGTAACAGAATTTGCATTGAACTTATCCGTCTTCTTGTTTCTGCAACATGTTGTAATTTTAACCACATTTTAGTTACAATTTTGGTTACCTCACCTCGTAGCACGCCTACATATAAACGATAACATTTTGTATGGAAAACACAACCGGAGACATTCGATTTGTTTAAAGCTTTAATTTTATTAGTACTATAAAGCATTACAGGAAGCATGAAATATGAATTTGTTTGCAAACTACGTATTTATGTCCATTCATTCCTATCTTTATTCCTCCAAACATAAACAGTTATCAGAAATTCATGTTTTAAAGAAACATTAAATATAAGAAAAATAATGCAATTACAAAATAAAGTACAATGACTGAAACAAAAGAAGCTGGTAGAAAAATGCTTTCTTATACACTGAACAAATGCGTTGCCTTCAACCAGTATAATACAAAAAAAAAGGTAATTTATAAGGAATCATATTTTACTGGAAAGTAAGAGCGTGTGCTTTCTCTACTAAAATACAACAGTCGTGTACCAAAGACAAGCAAAGGTTGTCGCCTTATCTACTAAAATACAACAGTCGTGTACCAAAGACAAGCACAGGTTGTCGTCTTATCTACTTTAATACAACAGTCGTGTACCAAAGACAAGCACAGGTTGTCGTCTTATCTACTAAAATACAACAGTCGTGTACCAAAGACAAGCACAGGTTGTCGCCTTCTCTACTTTAATACAACAGTCGTGTACCAAAGACAAGAGAACCTGATTCACTGTAATGCAAACATGAACAGGGTAGTCGATGATAATTCTCGAAAAAGTGGAAACACATCTCTAGCTTAGTTTAATTTGTATAGGTATTATGTATTTTTGTTCGTAATGAAGAAGTATAAACACTAATAAGCACGCACCCTCTCTCTCTCACACACACACACACACACACACACACACACACACCTAGTCTGACTGAATAACTGATACTTTACAAAAAAATGTTGAGGTGGATATAAAGAAAACTCTTGAATAGTATACAATCTCTTTTATCAACAGGACGCACTGTGTTTATATTGTGTTAGTTTTGCCGTTTGTAAAAAGAGGCAGAAATAGTTTTATCTACTTTAGAAACGCATTCGAGCTAAACTGGGTAGGTTTACAATATATTTCTGCCAATGTTGTCATACGATGAACCACCTTTATTGTTATTCAAAATATTCATCACTTATTTTGTCAATAAACTCATGTTTTATTCCACTGTCACAAGAATTCGTTATCATCCGTCACCATGGCCCAGTATACGTATTGTCCTTTTAGTGTCGATGTAGCAAGTCTGACTAGGCTGTGAAAGTAGACACGTAGGTGATGCTGCAAATTACATCCCGGAATGTAAGATATGTGTAAAATATAAACCCAACGCATCCAGCTAGGACGTGCTTTTAACTGGAGAAACCCCTTTTTAAGTTCTAAAAAAATAAACCTAAATATGTTAAACACCTAACTGCGTTTGTGTATTTGACATTAAGCTATTGAATTTAGAGACTGAAATTTATGATATGTGGAATTCTTCAAAATAAAAGGAAACTGTATCATAACACCTCAAATGGTTGTGTAAGCTAAACATCAATCAAAATAGACAAACAATAATAGGTATTCGAAAAATTTGAAATATTAATGCAAACCGTATTATTTACTTTTTTTACCCTTCGGCCTTGTGAAACGAAAACAAAAAATCTCGAATTTGTCCACTATATTTAATAGTACTGGTAAATATACACTGTATGTTTTTTATTAGATTTTTTGGATGTGGACTCTTTCGTTCAAAGTGGGAAGGGTAAAAACTGTTTTCAACATTTTTGTTAATGACAGTAAGCTTCCAAACAAAAACTTATCTTAAATTTGACACCTTAAGCAATGTATTTGTAATTACTTAAGATATTGAATGTAAAAATATGTCTAAGTCGCATTTAAAAATACAATAACTAACTATAACATAAATACAATACGGGTTTTTCAAGTATCATCAAAATTAATAATCACACAGGCACACGATATAGTATTGGTCTATTTACAAAACGACGCATTTAGCTCAAAAGCGTTTCCCCTTTTGAAAAAAAGGCCTTTTTCTTCAGGCCCTAAACAACACATAAAATATATTGATAAAGAAATGATCGCTTTAGGGGCTGAACGTTTGGATCTATTTATTTAACATCCTTTGTTAGAAGATAGTTTTTGATGTCCAATTTATTTCAACTAAAACTGTTACCTATCATGTTTTAGAAACTTTCACTTGTTCTCGCATGACAGTTGTTTCATTACACGTTCATGTATTTGTTTAGTTCGCAATCTGTCAAAGTTGTGCAGGTTTCAAGAAGGAAGGTGGCCAGGACATGGATACATATTTTTTGTATGGGTGGGTTCTATATGCTAATGGCATTTACCGTCGTCTTGTAAGACAGTCTCGTTGTAAGATACGCAAAACAAATCTGCCTCTTGTAATGAATGGTATTTTACATATGTTTAACCCCTGCAGGTGAGGGATCGGAAAAAGAATACACCTGCTATGTTACCCACTGCGTGTATCGCATGAGGCGACTTGTGTTTAAATCCCCTGCAGAATTGGGGATTTGCTTTGGTGTCCTCTATTCGGGGACGCAAAAGCGACCAAAAGAAATCTGCTGCACCCATTGCAATACTTGGGATTTTTTATCTTTCTTTATACTTCTAGATACCTTTTATTTCTTAGCGCCTTGCTTGGCAACACCTCACTTTTGGCCTTAATGTTGAGCGTTCGCCCAGGTGTGTCCGGGCGGAATGCTTTGCTGGGTGCCTCGACATGGTATTTCAGTGGGATAGCACTATACAGTCGACATCAGATCCGCGCTATCACAAGGAGGCAATCACACAAAAATACCCTGTCTACTGCATACACACACGCATACACTACACATGGAGGCACTTCCTTAAATGACCGTAGCTGTTAAAAGGACGTTAAACAAAATTAAACCCTCAGGAAATTATATTGTCACCTTGCTAAGTATGCTTCGATCGAAGTACGATACTTAGGTATATCCCTGACTTCATACAAAATCGCATCTTCGCTTGACAAGGGTTACGATCCGGTACTATCTACCTACTCTTCACTCTTGAAGAGTGGGAAGACCGGATCGTACCGGATCGTAACCCTTGGCTAGCGAAGATGAAAAATTAGATGCTATTGAATAAACCACAATTTATACCTATACACCAATATCAATACGTTTAGTATTTGTGTTAAATGTTCACTGGAGTAAATATATATTAGATTATATACTTGATACACACACACACGCACTGTAGTACATGTTCAGAAGTCAGCATCAGATGAAATTGCGAGTAGATTTAAATCAATCGCTTAAGCGACTAAGACTGTTGGAGTGCTGTCCCTTAATATCGTTTCATTGACTAAACACACAATATGTTTGCGTAATGTTGGACATATGTTCATAGCGTACATCGCTGCGTGCATAGACCGTGTCCTATTTTGTAATTGTTATACTGGTATAATTAATATCAAGCTTAAACACATATTGAACATTAAAGCACTACTGATCAATCCATATACAACTAAAATTCAATCGAGATTTTAAAAAAACATATCTTTTACACAACCTTTCTACTCTAATATTACAATGCATCACAATGAAATTGTATACAGGTATATCCGCAAACGTTTTATTTACAATAAACACTCAACTATGGTTATGGAAACAATAAGATGGATTAAAGATGTCTCGCTTACTTTGAACAACTGTTATTAAACTCTAGTCTAACTTGGTTTACACGTTATTATTTCATTTGGAAATTTACCATACTTCAGGCAAAAAATGCAACTGATTGCTTCTAATAGCAAATTACTAGGGAATTCTTAAATCAATGTGACACATATTGAATTTTGCACATTTTGAGGAAAAACATCATTCATTATCGTTGATTTCCACTATATGTATCACAGTTTTCAGACAAATTTAAACGTTACATTCTTATTAACCGACATTATCCCAAAAGTGTATCCACATAATGCAACTTTGTATAGCAACACGAATATTTAAAGCTTCCTAACCAGACACGTATCTTACTGCTGCTTGTTTTCTTTTTTATGTCTGTTTCGTCTCAAACAAAATAATCGCGTTTCTTTTGCTTCGAAACGTCAATGATAAGATCGAGCTCATTACTCGGTATCTCACTAACCTCGTGCACACGAGACAGCCATCGTTCTGGTATCGGAAGAGTAAGATTTCTTTCGTCGTGGGATATCAATGACGCCGCTGGGAGAACGTCATCCTTATCAACTACTGTTGGTCCTTTGGGTAAAAGCGACCTTTCTTCAACTTCATGCATTTCCACAGCTTCCTGTTTTCCCAGACCTTCTTGTCTTTTAGTGTCTTCTTCAATGTCCGCAAAGGGCCAGGTTTGAACATATCGTTCAATAACATTGGCGAAACAGCCCTGGAAATGCAAGTTATCGGTGTCAACCGTGAGATCTGCTGCGCTCTTGAACAAAACGTTCCTAAACACCCACGGCAAGAACCCACCGGCCAAGGTGGCTAGCGTCTGGTTGCTACTGTTAACCTCGTACATATCCCCAAATGTGATGACCACCAGCATGACGAATAGAAGGAATACTATAATCACGAGAAAACCGGATATTGCACCGCACAGGTTATTAAGGAGCGGCCCAGGACTTCCACTACAAGGCATCTTAGAGGTGTCAAAAAAGAACTTCTGAGTGATATATGGTGTGTCTTTTTTATCAAGAAACATGACTAGACGCTTAATTTTCCACTTTAGATGACCATCCTTCACAACGACTACTGGTCGGTCAGTGTATGCTGATTTAGAGTGCGCAATTGGTTCAGAGAATGAACCCGGAGCCTCGGGTATCTCTGATTTTAACTGGAATGCAGTGTTTCCCTGCTGATCTTCAGATTGCCAGGACACTTTTTTTACCTCATCCTCGGATTTCGCCATAACAGTTGAAAGTATGGTTTTGTTAAAAACTAGATATTTTGCAGAAACACTTCCAAAACAATCTTTTCCATAAAGAAAAAGCATGAAAATGAGAGAAACGTACTGCATAGTATGACCGGCATTCAGTATAACTCCTATTACTGTATAGACAGCAACCTCGACGAAAAATGTGATGCATTCCGTAACAAGAAAAATTGTTGAGTACATTGTGATCAAACATACCATGAGGATAAGGACTTGGGCACTTCGCCTACGCAAGGTCTGATGTCCAGGAATCTGAAACGTTTCTTTCGATGACAGGAAATCAGTCTCAAAAAAGTCGCTAAAAGTTCTAGTAAATGCAGAGCTTGCATGTTTGTCTTGCGACTTCTTAGATGGAAGAACACTTATAAAAAGGTGAATAATGAATCGAACCGTTAGATTGATAGTAGGGAAAAGGTACACGAATAAAATACAGATAACAAACGGCATTGTCAACAACCAGTAAACAGGAGCTAGAAACAAAGCTAAAATCCCACATTTCTCGCACGGCTTCATCAGAATCATCGTGCTCCAACCGATAGCCCGCATGGGAGAACGGTCGCGCATATCTCGGAAACATTTCTTCAGGACAAAAACGAAGTTGTCAGTGATAGTTTCCTTCAGGAAACCTATCAAAACGGAATCAACGATTATCAGTCCGTAACACACAAGGAAAATAGGATGAAGAGGATTCAACAGTAGAGCAAAGCTTCCACGGAAGCCTACAGCTAGTCCGCGGCTCATTGCAGCATGTTGGTATAGCATATGATTTTTGTGCTCGAACAACAAGTAGATAATAACCCGGATTATCCAGGGGCAGACAATCACAACAAGTATGACAAGATCCATACACGTTTGCAGACATTTGTACCAGGACAGGTTCCACTTGTGTGTTGGGAGAGGTCCAAATAGTTTACTTTTACAGCATTTCTGTAGGGACGTTCTCTTACTGATCTTACACCGTAATATAGTGTCGTATAGTGTTTTACCTATCCCTACGGGTACGTAGTTTCCAGGAATAAGTCGTGCCCGTTGTACAAGAAAATTAATGGTACCAAGTGGAAGCTCGTATGTTTTGTCTTCGTCGAGATCATCGATTAGTTTTCTGAGGTTTGGCAATTCCTTCAATGCAGATTTATGGAGGACGTTTGTTTGGTTATTGGATGGATCAGGCGGGTGTTGAGTCTTCATTATCCGGAACTTGATTGCAGTGGCGAGTTTGTGCTGGTAGTGGATGAATCCTCGCGAGACCCGATATAAATGAGGGGGGACCACAAGTGGCAGATACAAAATAACGACCAGGTTTATCAGAACGACACAAGCTAGTAGAATGGTAATCCAAATGTCGTGAGTCAACTCGGCACACAAGACTTTTCCTTTTTCATCTTGGTGACAACATACGTAGTAGATTCTGGCGCCGTTTGGTGTGTCACGCAAACGTCTGTTACAAAGCTCCTCCTTAGGTCTCCACGTGGAATCACTGCTATTCGATATTCGGAAATCGTTGAACAGAAATGATTCAGCGAGTTTCGAGAGCATAGTTTGATTAGCAATACATCCAGGAATCGACTCTGTAATTTCGACATTCAGTTTTGACACACCGTATGTAAGAGTAGTGAGGGAGAGCATCTCGAATTCTTCCCTGAGCCATAACATGCCACGCCCCTTCCGGCTGCTTATACGCATCCATGTGTACGGGTCAAAAATGTCGCCATCGCCAACTTTCCATGCTGTTTTATTTGCTGATGACAGTTGAACTACTACTAGATTATCCCCTTTATCCAAAAGTAAACGGAGAGTTTTGTGTATATCAGGATCGTTTGCCGAAAGCGTACACTGCGTCTGTGAATGCGTTAGAGAAATGCCGGAATCTTGGGTTGTTGGATCTCCAGCGACAGGATCCTGTCCAACAGAAGGATGCATGACGAAAACATATAAAAGAACACGTAACATATTGTTCGGTAACATTATAAATCCAATCAATATCTGAAACAGCCAAATGCACGGCAAATGTTAGGTACGTTATATAACACATCCGATACGAGACGGTCTTGCAAGACGCAGCTCGGCACGTCTTTCTTGTATTCAAAGGGTGTTCAAACAATTATTCGTCCGGTAACACGGGCTGATTTTAAATGAATACAAAAGCGGTGTATTTGCTGTTCCAGTAACTAAATCCAGCTTAATAGGGCCTTAAAGGACCCTTGAATGGTTTTATTATTCGCAAAGCCTTTAAACTGTACAGTTGTACACAAGCAGACGTGCATTTAAATATATTGCATGCAGTGCTTCACCGTTAGGTTCCGTGTTGTATATGTGTGCAGAAATCCCCATATTGTTCCCTTTACAAATGTTTTGAGTAGAGTGTAATGAGGATTTTTCAGACTTCATCAATATATCTATTAAATGCTAGAGACTGCATCAGTTTATGCTGCTTGCAAATATAAAATCGACACGAGTAATACCTGTTGTCACAGACAATGAAAGACACATGTGCAAGACCAAATTGCATCAAGCTTTATCCTAAATTAACTTAATTTGCATTTTAAAGTATGGTCTTTTTTGTTTTCTCCAACTACAAACGAAGTAATACAATTAAGGTTTCTATAAGGTGATAATGAAATCCGATGATTTGATTCCAATTATTGCAAAATGTTAATCATTCTAACCTTAGCATGGTTTCTTATAAAGCTAACGAACCCGGCCTGCCGTCGTTTTCTTTGACAATTTACTTCAGTAGACACATATAAAGAACCTATATAATTAACAGCGACCGGTGGCAGATATGCAAGGACTTTGTAGATACAGTAAACGGACCGATCTGACCTTGTTTAAACATAGGCGTGTATGAAGGATAATCTCTAAAATATTTGCATGAAACAAAAGGAATTGAAAATCTTGCGAAACAAAACCAAATCCATTTGACCTAATCTTATTATTTGCTTATATATTTATTTTAAAAACCTTATTTGTATAATAAAGACAAATAATTGGTGCGATTCCCGTCAAGCTTATAAAGCCGTATATCTGCTAAAGAACACTTTTGCAACATGAGAACCCATCTTCTGCACTATACAAACAAACTGGTGATTTGCAGGGGTGTTCCATTATATTTACCCTGTCTATTTACAGACACCCTGTGTAATGATAGCTCTGTTTTCGTCATTCACCCCCGCTCCAAAAACTACTTGGCTTATCTCGATAGACAATTATCGCTATATGTTTGAATGTTGAAAGGGTATTGTTTTTAATCTATCTAAAGTTCTAATGTATTTTGTTCTTATTTAAATATGAACAATATATGCTGTATAAAACAACGGACGTCGGTATGTACCAATTATCTTAACGGTAGACTTGTCATAAGAAGGGCTAATTGTATGGAAACATGATTCAATCGCGAACGGGAACCTCTACGTATACACCAAATCGTTAATTGTACCTGCTTTTGAATAGCAAAATTACTGAAGGATGAGAGACAATGTAGTTTATTGATCATGGTCATGCAAACTTCGGCTCGAATGCTTTGTAACTTGACCATTGATTTGATATCTTTCGTTAATCATGATTGGTTTTCATTTAATGTCACATGTCTCTCACACTAGGTTTACATGTAATTATTTGATTTCAAAAATCACCACATTTCAGAGTAATACGTAAGAAAAAAGAACTGTAAGTTAATCAAAGCAAAATATTACGAATTCTTTAATAAAGTGCGACACATAAAGTTTGCATAATATCAAGAAAATGTTTATCTTTTTTAATATGACTGATTGAATATTTTTCTTTGGTGAAAAGATAACTTTGCATTAAAAATTTAGTTTTTGCTTACAAGTGCAAAATTATAAATTTAGCTAAATAGTTTTCCCATAATGAAAATGTAATAAGGAACTCCTGAGTAAAGCACAAGAACTATGTACAAAGCTCCATTTTCATCGCGGTATAAATTTTATTTATAGCAGTTTTCTTATATTAAGAACAATCACACTGAAAGTTGAATACGTTGAAAAGCGTTCATCCTTATAGTACTACTGTCTTTTATATCCGAAATGTAATACTCTGTGTTAAAATTACATATTTTGCAAAATATCAGATTAAAGCAACACAAATGATTTTTCTAGTATGTTATCATTATCATTTGAAAGATTGTCACCAATACGAGTTGTTGCTGTAACGGATAACAAATGAATTATTGAACAATCCGACATTATCCCAAAGTATCTCCACATATTGAAATTTTGTATAACTAAAAACATGATTAAACAAAATTAAAACTCTATATTAGATATCAATCTTTTGAAACTTTCTAACTAAGCCTGTATCTTATTGATGCTTGTTGTCTTTTCAATCCTTTTTGTCTTAAAGAATTTCTTTTGTTTCGAAACGTCAATGATTAGATCGTGTTCGTTACTCGGTAGGATCTCACTAAACTCGTGCACACGAGACAGCCAACTCTCCGACGTCGCGAGTGCAGGATTGCTGTCTTGGGGCATAGCAGAGGCGGCTGCAGGGAAAACGTGATCCTTGTCAACTACAACTGGTCCTTTGGATAAAAGCGGCCTTTCGTCAACTTCATGCATTTCCACAGCTTCCTGTTTTTCCAGACACTGTTCTCTTTTCGTCGTGTCTCCTTCAATGTCCGCAAATGGCCAGGTTTGAACATATCGTTCAATAACATTGGCGAAACAGCCCTGGAAATGCAAGTTATTGGTGTCAACCGTGAGATCTGCTGCGCTCTTGAACAATACGTTCCTAAACACCCACGGCA
The DNA here is from genome assembly GCF_002113885.1 of Mizuhopecten yessoensis. NCBI lineage: Eukaryota > Metazoa > Mollusca > Bivalvia > Pectinida > Pectinidae > Mizuhopecten > Mizuhopecten yessoensis. The sequence continues at coordinate 1,610,159 of NW_018404269.1, read as the reverse complement.
AGAACCCACCGGCCAGGGTGGCTAGAGTCTGGTTGCTACTGTTAACCTCGTACATATCCCCAAATGTGATGACCACCAACATGACGAATAGAAGGAATACTATAATCACGAGAAAACCGGATATTGCACCGCACATGTTATTAAGGAGCGGCCCAGGACTTCCACTACAAGGCATCTTAGAGGTTTCAAAGAAGAACTTCTGAGTGATATATGGTGTGTCTTTTTTATCAAGAAACAAGACTAGACGCTTAACTTTCCACTTCAGATGACCATCCTTCACAACGACTACTGGTCTGTCAGTGTATGCCGAATCAGAGTGCGCAATAGGCTCAGAGAATGAACCCGGAGCCTCGGGTATCTCTGATTTTAACTGGAATGCAGTGTTTCCCTGCTGATCTTCAGATTGCCAGGACACTTTTTTTACCTCATTCTCGGATTTCGCCACAACTGTTGAAAGTATGGTTTTGTTAAAAACTAGATATTTTGCAGAAACACTTCCAAAACAATCTTTTCCGTAAAGAAAAAGCATGAAAATGAGAGAAACGTACTGCATAGTATGTTCGGCATTCAGTATAATCCCTATTACTGTATAGACAGCAACCTCGACGAAAAATGTGATGCATTCCGAAACAAGAAAAATTGTTGAGTACATTGTGATCAAACATACCATGAGGATAAGGACCTGGGCACTTCGCCTACGCAAGGTCTGATGTCCAGGAATCTGAAACGTTTCTTTCGATGACAGGAAATCAGTCTCAAAAAAGTCGCTAAAAGTTCTAGCAAATGCAGAGCTTGCATGTTTGTCTTGCGACTTCTTAGATGGAAGAACACTTATGAAAAGGTGAATGATGAATCGAACCGTTAGATTGATAGTAGGGAAAAGGTACACGAATAAAATACAGATAACAAACGGCATTGTCAACAACCAGTAAACAGGAGCTAGAAACAAAGCTAAAATCCCACATTTCTCGCACGGCTTCATCAGAATCATCGTGCTCCAACCGATAGCCCGCATGTAAGAACGGTCGCGCATATCTCGGAAACATTTCTTCAGGACAAAAACGAAGTTATCGGTGATAGTTTCCTTCAGGAAACCTATCAAAAGGATATCAACGATTATCAGTCCGTAACACACAAGGAAAACAACATGAAGAGGATTCAACATCAGAGTGAAGCTTCCACGGAATCCTACAGCTAGTCCGCGGCTCATTGCAGCACGTTGGTATAGCATATGATTTTTGTGCTCGAACAACAAGTAGATAATAACCCGGATTACCCAGGGGCAGACAATCACAACAAGTATGACAAGATCCATACACGTTTGCAGACATTTGTACCAGGACAGATTCCACTTGTGTGTTGGGAGAGGTCCAAATAGTTTACTTTTACAGCATTTCTGTAGGGACGTTCTCCTACTGATCTTACACCGTAATATAGTGTCGTATAGTGTTTTACCTATCCCTACGGGTACGTAATTTCCAGGAATAAGTCGTGCCTGTTGTACAAGAAAATTAATGGTACCAAGTGGAAGCTCGTATGTTTTGTCTTCGTCGAGATCATCGATCAGTTTTCTGAGGTTTGGCAATTCCTTCAATGCAGATTTATGGAGGACGTTTGTTTGGTTATTGGATGGATCAGGCGGGTGGTGAGTCTTCATTACTCGGAACTTGATTGCAGTTGCGAGTTTGTGCTGGTAGTGGATCAATCCTCGCGAGACCCGATATAAATGAGGGGGCATCATAAGTGGCAGATACAGAATAACGACCAGGTTTATCAGAACGACACAAGCTAGTAGAATAGTAATCCAAATGTCCCGAGTCAACTCGGCACACACAACTCTCCCGTTTTCATCTTTGTGACAACATACGTAGTAGATCCTGGCGCCGTTTGGTGTGTCACGCAAACGTTTGTTACAAAGCTCCTCCTTAGGTCTCCACGTGGAAGCACTGCTTTTCGATATCCGGAAATCGTTGAACAGAAATGATTCAGCGAGTTTTGAGAGCATAGTTTGATTAGCAATACATCCAGGAATCGACTCTGTAATTTCGACATTCAGTTCTGAAACGCCATATGTAAGAGTAGTGAGGGAGAGCATCTCGAATTCTTCCCTGAGCCATAGCAGGCCACGCCCCTTCCGGCTGCTTATACGCATCCATGTGTACGGGTCAAATATGTCGCCATCGCTAGTTTTCCATGCTGTCTTTTTTGCCGATGACAAGTTTATAGCTACTAAATTGTTTTCTTCATCCAAAATCAGACGAAGTGCTTTATGTATATCAGGATTATTTGAAATAATCGTACACTGTGTCAGGAAGTTTGATACAGTAATGCTGGAAACTCGGGTTTGTGAACCACCAGTACCAAGATCCTGTCCCACAAAAAACTGGATAAGGAAAAGATAAAGAAGTACCTGTACCACTTTGTTAGATATCAATATACATGAAATCGACATCTTTAACAGCCAGAATCACAGTAATGTGTGTCCTTATGCACGTTACATAACACAGTTGATACCGGACAGTCTGGTATGACACAGCTCATCAGCGCGTCGTTGTTGTATTCACAAGGTGTTCAAATAATGATTTTTCTGCTACCATGAGATAATGTCAAACTAATGCAAACACGATGCATTTGTGGGTTACTCACCCCAGTGTGTAAGATATAATACTGTAGAGTGTCACACGTGCAGAAGTGCACATAACTAGATTGAAAACATGGCTCTAGTGTTGGTTCCTGTGTTAGTGTATGCACATGCCGATAACCTACTTTGTCACCTTTACAAATGATTTGAGTATTGTGTAATGAGAAACTGTTTATGCCTCAAGACAGGATGTATTTATTACCGTATCTTATGGAGATAATGCACAGATATTTTGTATTTGTTAATACAGAATCGACTCTAGAGTTAGCTTTAGTCTGAAAAAACCGATAGATACATGTGCAGGAGAGAATTGCATCAAACTTAATGAGAGATAATTTGCCTTTTCAAATAAAGTTTTCCAAATCCGATTACAAATCAAGTAATGAACTCTCGTTCGATATGAAATTTGATGTGTATTGCTCTTTTGTAATAACAAAGTAATTTGACTTGCTGAACAATTTCTGTTCAACGATTTCTGGATATCGAAAAGCAGTGCTTCCACGTGGAAACCTAAGGAGGAGTTTTGGAACAAACGTTTGCGTGATCTACTAGGTATGTTGTCACAAAAATGAAAAAGGAAAAGTCTTGTGTGCCGAGTTGACATATACTTTTAAACATTCAACTTATGCTATTAGCAAGTCCACTCTCTACAGTGATAATAGTAATTTTATGAATAAGCAAAATTCGTGTATAAATATAGGACCCTCTGATATCAGTATATATGTAAGGATACATATGTATTAAAATTATTGTGACTGAAGTAACATTTGATTGTCTTGCTTGCTGGTTTAAAGTACAATGGCAGAAGGAATGTCCTTCATTTTCAATACAATGCTTTGTTTGCATATCCTTTGATCTCTTGAAATGTTTTTCATGTGACCAACAAACAAACGGAAAAAAAAAATTCATAATGGAGACTTTTTTTCCTCATTCTTCATTTTTGGTATGACTATCGCAGTAATTATGAAAATGTTAAGACCATGATGGTTTTACATTTTGTATGTATGTATCTAAACAAAAAATAATTACCTGTCTCATTGCAGTGTTGTATTGACTGATAAGGACTCCGTAACCAAAGGGTTCGGAATATAATGGATCACTAAACAACAGAATAATAGCCGTAGACTAAGGGCTGGATTGTCTTATTTCTTACCTACAACAATGGTTGTTGACAAAAGTGTACTTGTCCAAATGGTTTATTATCAATTAAGAATATGTAACCAAACATAGCATTATTCTTACTAAACCTTCCTTATTATTTCAAGATATTGTTAGTACGAAAAGTATCATTTCAAAAAAAAAACTTTTGCGAGAAAAGGCATAAAGTGCTTCAGCTGTCTACACCGGACTTGTATTTGAAAATTATTTATTATTTGAGTTAGTTTTTTTTTATTGAAAACATGACTTTTAAGGTTTTATAACATAAATGATGATGTTGTTTTAATACCATGTTTATGCTCATTTCTGTTATAAGGTTTACTTGGCTTAATTAATTATACAGGTAACGAACACGGCTTGCCGTATTTTTTTATTATGTATTTTAAACATACAAAGAACCTAACGGCGATTAATGGCAGTTATTTAAAAACCTCACCGGATATAGTTGACAGTCAGATTTGACACTGTTTAAACATGGGTGTGAATGAATGATATCGTCAGGGGCTGGACGAATTTGCGTGGTCCCTCCGGTACTTTAAGCATCTTGATAGCACTTCCTCTATCAATTTGTGATAACCGTGACTTTTACTTCCCCAAATTTTATACAGTTATATATATAAGGCAGAAAGGCCTAGTAGACGATCTGAAAGATTTGTGTTTTTATTCTATATATATATATATATATTTAATACAAAATGCATACCAATTTAGATGTTGCGTTTCTTTTTTCGTTTCAGTATATAAATTACCTTCGAAAACTTTTATGTTTTTACCTTTAGTTTTAGCTTCATTCTATTAAATTGTGACAATGCTGTTTGTAATTGCATTTCCTGCCCACTAGAAGTTTCATCCTTTTTTTTCTCGAGTTTCATTACCGGTTATAAAAAATGTGTGATTGATCACAATGTACTCCACCATTTTCCATGTTTCTGAATGCAGGTTGTTGGCTCGGCAATGATTTGGGTTTAGGTTTATCAGGAACGTAATAAGTAAAAATACTTAGGGTTTTTTTCTTTTCATTTCTACGCACTCGTGAAAATCATCAAAATATTCAATCACATTGTAAAATATGATTCTTATTTATTAGAAAATAATTAAGACTATTCTCGATACACACGAATTTTTTATGTGAATTAATGTCAGAGGACGGTTACATTTATTAGAAAAATTCATCCTTATTCCAGAAAACTTTCAGCAGGAAATACATAATATCATATATCAACATAATAGACGTGTGTCGACTACAGTGATTTGTTTTATAACTCAAACTGACGTTTACTTATGTTATTTCATTTTCGTTAATGACAATTGATAAGTTCAGTCTTTTATATAATATTTAAACAAAAAAACACAAGTTTTCTCTCCGTCGTGATTCAAAATAATACGTTTTATTCGTTAAATCCTTCTCGGAATACGCTCTTCAACTTCAGATAGATTAGATGTCTACTTTTGGACATTCAAACACTCACAACAATAATGCTCCATTGAGATTGGCCAACTAGCTTTTGGAATAGGAGTGTATAACGGGGATAACGCTATCATTGACACAAGGTGCCTGTAAATAGACAGGGTAAATATAACGGAACACCCCTGCCGATCACCAGTTTGTTTGTACTGTACGGAAGGTGGGTTCTCACGTTGCAAACAGAACTTCAAAATACGACTTAATTGGTTGGAAATGCACCAATTGGTTGGACTGGTTTTCAGTTTGGACAAATTGGTACATGAAACACGAAAAAAATCGTTATTTACAACATTAATATCATTCCATTTGAGAGCGTTTGTAATAATACGTAAAATTTGACAAATAATACATGACAATACATATAACGTATGCTTTCATTGGTTGTACGTAGGCACATTTACCAGCGTACAACGTTGAAAAAAAATCCAATTTGTGTCGATTTTCATTCTGGAGACTTCAGGCATAATGACGTGACGTCATCGCTTGGCCCATTGTTCAATTGTTCTACGTCATATATTTTCAAATCACATTCTGATCAGAATTTGGCTTGGCACTCTCTAAGGAGATTCCTGTAGCACTCAAAGAAGAAGCCATGTTAATTTCTTTGTGTGATAAGTTCACAGATTCAAGAGACCTTTTAGTAGTAAGAAATTTGTCTATGTGTTTGTTGGGGTTTGCAGTTTTTTTGCGTTTTAAAGAGTTATAAGCAATTTGCGTTGTAACGATGTTAAAGTTTTCTCAGAGCATTTTTCATTGCAGGCCAGGAAAAGTAAGACTGATCAGTATCGATTTGGGAAAGCGATTGTCATCAGTGAGGGTCATACTTCGGCATGTCCCTATGTAATGTTGAAGAGGTACACCAGTTAAGGAGAGATTGATTTAGATTCGGATGATTTTCTATTTAAGCAGGTTTAGCGTTTGAAAATTGTGTGCGGTGAAGGTAATTTTGGTTTACATTCCCTGAGAGCGAGAGGGGCTAAAAAATGAACGATTATCAGATGTAGTCAATCGGATATAGTTTCGTTACTCAAGACTTTCAATCCATTCGGTTTCTTTTAAAGGACCTATGGAATATATTAGTGCCTGTCATTTCTTACGAAATATGTTATCGAGGCTTTATGTTATGCAATACTTAATCGTCCAGATTGTAAGTCAAATATTTTACGTATAATGCCGCAGGAAGAGTCGATGACCTGTTGCGATCGGGGATTGCGATCAGGACCTCCACGCGTCGCGATGGTGAAGACTGAGTTATTAGCCTTACAAACCAGCGTAACAGGAGGTTAGCGGCTGCTGAAACGGCAAGGAATACGATTGGTAAACGTGAACATCGGATTTATTCCCAAACAGACTGCAGATCGACAGAAAATTCCTGTAGGAACTCTTTTCTAAACATTTTCTTCGGGTTGGTAAGTATGGATTATGAGAAGTTCTTTTTACACAACCAATACAATTTTCTATGTGAAGTTTCGATGACTAGTACGATATGTGCACTGTCACCTTCATCAGACAAATGGCCAATGAAGCGTATGCACACAAAGGTGTACAATGTGTACGAGTTGTCTATAAAAATCGATGTCGATTTCGACTACGCTGGAAACGTATGTACAATAGTTGTTATATATGTACCGAAATGACTCAATTCAGCTACGCTTTGTTAACACTTGGTCATAGATGTGCGAGAGTCTTTGAGCCCCTCGTCTCGATTTAGAACTGGCCCACTGCGGCGTATCCAGATGGCTTCCTTTATCTGCCGCTTGAACAGATTGCTCTCTCTGTCTAAAACTTTGGAGATATCCCAGTCAATCACATGTTTTTTCTTTGTGGCATGGTCTGTGATTGCCGATTCATTTATCTGGGACTCCGACTGTTTTCTTTCAGATCTGGTGAATTTCCTACCTTCTTGGGTTTCTGTGTCTTTCCGGTGTTCACCAAGGCGGACCCCCAAATCGCCTTCCATTCTCTCCAATATACGACGCGTCGCAGTTTTTGCATCCGATTTTGTATACGCATTCTGCGACGTTTGCTTTAGGTTTTTTATCCTTAGGGTGTACTAGGAAATTGCAAAGCATCTTGTGGGGCTTCATGGCTGTTGCTATGCCATGACCGCGATATATCCTCTGGATGTTTTCGGATATAACCTTTATATACGGGATGACCATTTGACCATTGGTTTTGTTCTTATCCTTGAATGGCCTTTTCTTGTTTTTCGCCTTACTTTGACACTGGTTTTTTTTATCCGTGTTAGGGCCCATTTCGGATATGCACATGCTCTCATTGCCCTAGCGATGTGATTCTGCTCTTTTGTTTTGTCCTGTTGTTCTGTGACTATTGTATCACATCTGTTGAGCAAGGTGCGTATGACGCCTAACTTCTGTTGTAAAGGATGGTGAAATTGGAAGTTCTGGTATTGGTCCGTATGGGTCTATTTTCTATAGACCAATACCTTCACGGTTCCGTCTTCTTTCTTTACCAGTAGAGTGTCTAGGAAGGGCATTGTGCCGTTGGTTTCTTCCTCACGTGTAAATTTGATGATGTTAGTGGCATCTATGGTGTTGATATGTGTGGTCAAATCTTTCTGTGACCCCTCCTTGATTATCTCAAGTATGTCGTCAACATAACGTTTCCATAAGCTAGGCTTGCATTCTATCGGGGCAGTGGCTATTGCTCCTTGCTCCAGATGCTCAATAAACAAATTGGCAACAATGGGAGACACTGGACTACCCACAGCAGTGCCGAAGCGTTGTTGATTGATGTTGTTCCGGAAACTAAAATATGTTGTTGTGAGTACAAACTCCAGCAAATCCATGATGTCCTGAATCTGAAGGTTTGTGTTTTTTCCCATGGATCTGTCTAATTCTAAGCGTTTCCGAATGATTCTAAGTGCGTTGTCAATGGGAGTGTTAGTAAAGAGAGAGACAACATCATGTGAAATGAATTCTTCGTCTTCCTGAATCATGATGGTAGACATAGCTTCCGCTAGATGTTTTGAATTCTTTACATGGCAACCACAGACCATGCCGCAAAGAAAAACATATGATTGACTGGGTAACTCCAAAGTTGTAGACAGAGAGAGCAATCTGTTCAAGCGGCAGATAAAGGAAGCCATCTGGATACGCCGCAGTGGGCCAGTTCTAAATCGAGACGAGGGGCTCAAAGACTCTCGCACATCTAGATCTATGACCAAGTGTTAACAAACCGTAGCTGAATTGAGTCATTTCGGAACATATATAACAACTAGCCGAAATCGACATCGATTGTATAGACAACTCGTACACATTTTACACCTTTGTGTGCATACGCTTCATTGGTCATTTGTCTGATGAAGGTGACAGTGTACATATCGTACTAGTCATCGAAACGTCACATAGAAAATTGTATTGGTTGTGTAAAAAGAACTTCTCATAACCTGGGGAACTCTATCTAAATCAGAGATTCAGATTAGAGTTCCTACAGGAATTAATCAGCAGACTGCGTGAGACTTATTTGCGTGCACGGCGGGAGTACATTGGTTTACCACTAACACTGCGACGTCGGACACGTCGTATGTAATGGATGACGGTACATATGCCAAGACATTTTCCTAAGTAATGTTGGAGGTTCATGCTTCTCACAGATGAATCTCGATTATTTCGAGTATATGGCCGTCAACGTGTGTACCGGCGCCGGTAGGGGCGACCGTTTTAATATGCTGACGCCTGTGTTTTGGAGCATGACCGATTAAGGGGTGGTTAGGTTATGTTTTCGGGGGGATCTCCCATGGTTTGCAGACACCATTGGTGATTGTCAGTTGCAATTAAACGGCCGTGCGTAGCTGTTAATAGGACGTTAAACAAACTAAATCCAAAACCAAGCTATCGGGATGTTGTATCTGTCATCCATTAATAAATGGAGCATCTTGTTAACATACTTTTTATAACAAATACTTTGCAAGAACTGTCACACTTTATATTAAATATCTAGTAACGATTTACACATGATTAGAATGTGATGGATCGTCATCAAAATATGACAATTAAAACAAAATATGACAACTAAAACAGCTCGTGATTTCGTTCAGAGTAGTGCGGTAGTAGGTCAAACAATTAAGGCTGTCATGCTTTATTTTGTCCTCGCACAGGTAACGTTTTTTCATAGGAATTAAAAAGTATTCTATAGAAAAAAAAGAATAACACGATTGAATTGATTTTAATATAGCCTGATCCTAGAGCTTTAAACTTTTGAAAGAATATTGAAATATATTTTTTTATAGTTTTCCTGTGTGAAAAATATGTCAGATTCTTTTAAAAGAGAGTGACGGTCTGGAATGCTTTTTCTTTCGTTTTTAACTATAATATTTCCATTTCTACAATGATCTAAGATTTGTTGCGATGTGTAAAACACGTTTATGACCTACAGACTTGAAACTCTCTGTTGTCTCAGTGAGCTATATAAACGGGTGTTACGGAAAGGTAGAAGTCACTTTGTGAAATAGTTCACAATCTGATATCAAAAAGACTTTTTAAAAAGGTTGTTAAAATCCATATGTTTACCGCTCCTTTTCGACCTTTTTATCGCAGACGTCTTTTTAACATACCATAAACTCCATGTGGCGTTTGACTTGAATTGAGTCACAAAACTTAAAACTATTTTTCCATTTATAGTGACCTTGACCTTCGATAATTTTACCTGAAAAAACAATCTCTGTAGGTGTTATGGACAAGGGAGTGTTTATAAAATTTGATTTTGATTGAGCCAGTTGAACTGTAGTAGATACTGTGAAATCACTTATTTTCGTAGGGTTTTTAATTTCGTTGATTTCGTGGGTACTTTTCATCCACGAATTAAATTTAATAGGTCCTGGAAGTAATTTACAGGTTTGAAATAAAACTATTCTTCGTATGAATGGGTACTTGTAATCCATGAATTCATGTACCCATGAAATGGCGTTTTTTAGGGAACTCACGAAATGTGGGTCCTACGAAAATATAATCTTATTTCTCTGTATGTGTGTTTGTTACCTCAATATCACACAGTTAAATGTTTTGTATTCATTCTCAAGGAGACTCAATTACAAAGATTTTTTTATTTAAAACTAGCCTAATCATTCAAATTGACCGCACCATTTACTTATAAGAAGAACATGTATTACATCTATTGTTTTGTTTTTGTCTAATTTAAATCCTTGTGACACAGTTTCTTGAAGCACAATTGAAACAAGGCAAAGTACATCAAAAGAAATATGTAGCCCCCACCTCTTGACAAAAGTCACTTTTAGACAAAACACTTTAACTTGTATTTTTTCCTTTTAAACTTTGAATTTTATTTCATTTCATAAATAAATGACAAATATAAATGTACAGGCAAATTGAAATATATTTAAGGATATCACAGTTCACGGTCAGATTTCAGACAAACAGGCTGTATTATATTAGCAATCTTCCCGCAGTGTGGTGATTTGCACACCTTAAGTTTCAGGGAAATTTTCAAAAACATAAAAATTTATCAACAATCATCAGGCTATGTAAAATTTTACTAACACAGAAATGGTGAAATGTTGCTTTTAATAACCTGGCTCATATAAATGAAAAGAAATACTTATCTTTCATAGAAAAGATAACATAGAATACATGTACATCAGAGAACATCCTGTGTGGAGATGTTAATAGATACGCCTGTATTCACTGTACAAATCCTGGAATGCTTCTCAATCAATATTATTGCATTTTCAGTTTGTATCAATATAATCCACAAACATCAAATATTGTGCAAATTATGTGTACAGCATGAAATATGTTTACAAAACATGGATATAACAAAAAGGTATTAAGTGTGAATTTATCTTCAAAACCTGTGGTGCTTTTATTTCTTACATTTTAACTTATATACTGGATAATGCTTATAACAAACTAATATATTAGGGTTCTGTGGTCTTTTTTCATGAACAAGTTTTCCTGTAAATCCAGCTTTAGAATATTCACACTGTAAAAGGAGTGAATTCCATTCTGAAACTATTGATAAACCCAATGGAGTTGGTAAAATAATTTTGTAAATATATGGATGGGTAATTGTAAACTGTGACCTCTGTTCATAGATCAACTATATTATGGACTGGTAATATTATACAGTAACATTGCATGTAACAAATTCAAACTCCTCATTTCTGAACTACACTTGCTTGCTCGAGGCATTAAACAGATGTTCCAATCAAAGATTCCTATTACATAAGTATTGAACCTACTGAAATCCTACACATTCTGACAATACATGTACATTCCTAAATTACTCCATTTTTGTATCAACTAAACAGAGTGCATATCAATTAAAATGGTTCTCCCATACACAATCATGCTGTTTTTACAAAATCGTATTTCAGATCTTGGTTGCTAAATTCATACATTAGATTCCTGTGAGAGCTACAGATACCAGGTACAGGCACAATCAGATGATTCCAGTCAAAGTCCATAGCACAATAGCACAAGTAAAGAGCAAAGATGCCATCATTTATGGATAAGACAAGAATTAGAACAGTTCTCTGACTTTGTCAATATTTTTGTTCCAACTTTCCATCCAGCGATCTTCAGCATGGATAAGTCTCTGCCTCTCATCCTCGATGGATTGTAAGGTGTCTGCAAACTGGACCTTGTAGTCCTATAAACATACAACAAGATGTTACTATTGTTACAACAGTGGTTACAAAAACAGTGGCACATTGCTACTACTGATTTAATGCATTCACCCCTGAAATTTCATAATGTACTTTTCCAACCTATGAATTGGAAGAGTTCAAATGTGTCATTAGGGGTGAAAGAGTAAACTCATTCATCCCTGAAATTTCATAATGAACTATATTCCAACCTTTGAATTAGAGGATTTCAAATGTGTCTTCAGGGGTGAAGGAGTTAACATTACCCAGTGATATGTATATACACAATGATGAATTACTATTCATAGAATTTGCCAATGCTGCCACATTATAAATTGTACTTGATTTGATTATCAATTAACACTGTTTCAGATTATTTATCTTAATTAAAATTTTTGAAATTTTCCTTCTTTCCATCTTTTCTTTATATTTATCTTTTAAGTCTCTTTAAAGAGGTCCCTATCTCCAGTGTTAAAAGACTGACTTACATGGTAGGCTGCGTCACGAGCCTTAACCACGGAGCTGTGACCTAATGTTGTCTTGGCTGTAGTCACGGATGCAGTGGTCTGACTCTTAGCAGGAGGAGATCCAACTACCAACTCGTTATTGGGAATACCTGGAATATGAAGGTCATAGGTCAAACAAATATCAAAAACATAAGGAAATGGTTTGAACTTTCATAGAGGCAACTCAAAGCCAACTCCACTTGAAATATAAAGGTCAGAGGTCAAACAAATGTCTTACATACATGTAGGAGGAAATTGTTTGAACCTTCAAAAGGGCAACTTAAACAACCAACTAATTGATATGTACGTCAAAGTTCAAACAACTGTCATAAAGGGCAAATTGTTTTTGAAACTCAGTCAGGAAGAGGTTGGAATCTTAGTGAGGCTTTAACCATCCCAGTCATTACACATAATGCACAGAAATGTTTGGGTCATCTTTGATCGAGGAAGAAGCACTGTATATTACTTACGTGAATATCAACCAACAGTAACAGATATCATACCTATAGAGGCCAGAGGTCAATGTCTGAGCCCCCAGAGGAAAGAAATTTCGGATTGATTGGTTTGTTAAAACCTACCTGGCCAAACTGTCTTGCCACGTGGTAGAGCGTCTTTGTCATCACTGTCCTCCAATGGGAGGCCAGCATTTCTCCTTCGGATCAGTTCACTTGTTGGGTACTTCTTAGCATCTATGCCTGTAACACATGAGTACATGTGCTTGTAACATTTACCATACAAACATTTCATTACCAGTAAAACCTCTAACGTATATAATTCCCTTTGTTTCATTTGCCACCTCTTTACCGTGAATATATTTCTATGTCCCTTTTTCTTGTTTTCTCAGAATTTCTCTACACATTGTCATCAATTTACTGTCAAACCCCTTTATATTGCCAAAATTTCTCTGGACAAATGTTGGCAGTATAACAAGGTTTTATTGTATTTACATTTATACAGATAGATCCTTTCCACATCCATTACGATATACTGTCATGTCTGCATTACTGAAGGTTTTCTCAGTTCTTTCCTAAGTAAGGAATATCAGCAATGAATGAATACAAGCTTTCTCAGAAAAATCAGCCCAGTAGTAGGGACACTTACGTCCTCTCTCAACGTCATCTACCACCAACTGGTTGTCATACTGCAGCAGCTGGTTCTCTGACGATCGGGCCAATATCTCCAGGAATGTCTTGGCACACTCCACAGTCACCTCCTTTAAGGAAATTGGTACAGGTTTACTGTAGATATCTTACAATCAAAACCTCTAGATGTTAATTTCATAATTAACATGAAATTTATAGATATTCTATAATCAAGTATGACATGTATACACAAGAGTCCCAATGGGCCTGCATCGCTCACCTGGTATTAATCTCACACTCGTAGCCTTAAAAGTGATATAAAATATAGCTACAGGCAAAATATCAGTATTTATGACTACTATTCATTCAAAAGAACATTTAACACTTGACAAATGACCCCTGTGACCTTGAATATAAGTGAAGGTCATTCATTTGAACAAAGTTGGAAGCCCTTCATCCCAGCATGCTACTCAGACCAAATATCACCATCCTGGTCCTTTTGGTTATTCTTCAGAACTTGTTTAAATGTTTTTAAGACAAATGACCCCTGTGACCTTGAATATAAGTGAAGGTCATTCATTTGAACAAAGTTGGAAGCCCTTCATCCCAGCATGCTACTGGCCAAATATCATCACCCTGGACATTTTGATTATTCAGAAGTTGTTTAAAGTTTTTAACATATTTGATCCATGTGGCCTTGAACATGGGTGAAGGTCATTAGCTTCACTATGTCATTATGGGTGAAGGTCATTAGTTGGCATGGTGAGCTAATAATGTTACAAATCTAGAAAATGTTTCTAAAACAAACATATATGACCCTCATTCAGCTTTGATGTCGAGAATGGAACAACAGAAAAGGCAAACACTTCATCGCCCCCCTCCGTTATGTGGCAAGAACATAAATACTGTATCAAAGTCTTGATCATCTTGTTATAAGTAACACCAACTGCATTTATCATTATTTGCCCTGAGTGTAATTTAACATTATCACGTTTAGGTCAAGTGTTCTAAGTTAGTATTCGGTTCCCCTATTTTAGTAACAAAGCATTATGGGATATAGAAGATAAAGGCCATTAATTTAACCATGACTCGGGGAAAGTTTGACCACTTTTGTTTCGTAACCAGATACATTGTAGTTGACTTCATGTTCAATATTGTATACGGTTAACCAAAATAGATCATGGTTAGGAAACCATTGATCTCTGTCTTCATACGAATGTCACTCACCCTGAACAAATCAAACAAAACTCATTGATCTACTATGAACAGATTCTGTGTAAACTTGACTTGTTCTGGCCAGTTTATGTGTAAACTTCAACATAAGATGTTGTAAAACTGACCAGTTCTGAGTTGTCCATGACCAGTGCCTTTGTGAGCTTGACCAGTGTTGATGTGACATGAAAAGAGTTATTGACCAGTTTGTGTGTTACCTTGATCACTTTTGGTGTGACCTTGACCTAGTGATCTATAAGTGATTGGGTGGCATAGTGATTACTGCAGTACTGCAGTTGCCTTTCACTAAAATAGCTAGGGTTCAATTCCCCCACTGGACGTGAAACCATATATGGAACCAAAATGCCCAACCACGTGGGTTTACTCTGTGTTCCTCCTTTGTTAAGATTCCTACACATTAATATTATAATTTGTTTCCTAGTTCATTCTTTATAAAGTAAATAAAGTTTAAATGTTTAAGTTACCTGTAGCTCCTTTGTGTGTTTCTCCACAGCAGATACATAATCTGTGTGGCGTTCCACTTCCTTCTTACACAGATTCTTCATGCCGTCCTGCTGGTGTGGATGGCCTAGTATCGGACGAAGCAGGTGTTCATGTTCCTTCTGTGTACAGAAACAAGCATGCTTATCACACCCTCCATTTAAATTAAAACAGGCAGTTTGGAATACAAAAAAACACATTTAAAAAAAAAACATAATTGCAAAAGAGGCAATATTTAATTGTTACAAATTATTGTTTCTGTTTGTTCTTATCATGTACTCTTTATTTTTGTATATGTATTTTGTAAAGGGAAATTTTGACTACATATTCTGGTAAAAATTAAGCTGATTTCTCACAAACATTTTTTCCACTCATATCATTTTCCAAATCAATTAGGTAATTAGAAATATTTAATCGATAATTTTTTTCTTTTTTAAACTTCTATGAATAAATTTCTCAAATTTCGAAAAGGGTACATTAATATTTTCACAAATACCTTCTCATAACACAACAACAAAATCATCACCCTCAGATGAAAGATAACTATGTACCTGTCTCTTCTCCAACTTATTGAGGATCTGAGTGAACTGGTCAGTGCGAGTCTGTCTGGTCAAAGTGCACTTCTGGATCTCATCATTAAGAAGGTCCTTGATCACCAGACTAGGGATGTGGGCTACAGAGTGCTCTAGGGTAGTCAGCTGACCTCGATACTCTGTAACAAACAGAACACAATACATCTCCAGCACACACACAGGCATACACACATAGGGAGATATTAGCCAGGTGGCATAGGACTTGTAGTTAGCGCCTGATAAGGCAGCTCCTGCGAATTCCTCAATATTGTATTGATTAATATATATGCTAATTGTATTGACTGTATAAAACTGTATATCTATTTCTGTAAAGCGCTTTAGAGTGGCTGGTGTTAGCTATATAGGGCGCTATATCAGATGTTGTATATATATATTTTAACGGGGAAAAAAAACAATGTCACACTTCATTTAACAATGTAATTACAGTAAGTCAGGCAATATTAATTACCTTGATCTGCTACATTGCATATCATTCTTAAAATATTTTCTAGAAACCCTGAAGTGTCCTTACTGTACAGTTCTAATTGTACTGGAGAAACAGAATATCATACTCTACTCTGATGATCATACCAATACTGCAAGTAAAATGTGGGGAGTTCATATCCTATAACATGTACCTGTCTAATGTCAATCCTCTATCTTTTAGCAACAGGATATCATACTTTTTGTATTATAGTAAATAAACAATATATGGAGAACCAGAATATCATACTCCTCACATGAGAACAGTATTTCCAGAAACAGAACATTAACAATTCTACCAGTATCCTGTATTGGAGAAATAGAATATCTCATTTGTCACACTTACCTTGTAAACACTGATTGTGGTACTCGTCTGCCTGAGTGAAGTAGGAGGACAACTTTTGTGTGATAACCTCAGCATACTGGTCAAAGTTTTCCTGAAGAGCCTGTGGTCGCGTCACCAAACGGTTCCCTTTCTGGCGGTAGTACATCTAGCAAATGACACAAAAGTTTGTAAGTATACAGTAGAAAGTTGCATATTGGTTGCTTAAACTTCCACAGAAATTACTCATTCACCCCTGAAAATTCATAATGAACTATTCCAACCTTTGAATTGGGAAAGTTCAAATGTGTCTTCAGGGGTGAATGAGTTAGTTAAGTGCTACAGTCAGATCTGCAGAGTTTATGCATTACCTCCCCTGATGTAAGGAGTCCATCCAGAGCCTCTCGAAGTGTTCGTTTAACGACGCCAAGTAGGTGGCGCTCCTCATCTTCCTCATCCTTCTCCCCAAAGATCAGGTACTTCCTGTCAAACTTGGTTGACTTGCTACTCCTCCTCAAACTATAAAAATTAAAATAAAACAATCATTTAATACCGTGAGTAGATTAGATATTTGTGTTATCATGCACTCGAAGATATGATATCTAAATATGCATATACATATGTATATTCCTCTGTCTTATCTCCTTAGATGGTTTTATTTGTTAACTAAGCTATTCAATTTAACTCATTCACCCCTGAAGACACATTTGAACTCTTCCAATTCAAAGTTTGGAATAGTTCATTATGAAATGTCAGGGGTGAACAAGTTAACAGATTTCAGAGACTAACCATCCCACTAAAAAGAATTCCTAAATTCTGTAGACTAAAATGACTGATCTTTTAACCTAACATTTTTCATTATTTTTAAGACCATAAAGACTTTGGTTGTCTTAAATTACCTAATGTTTCCCATTAGTCTACAGACTAAGGAAAATTTGATTATCTTGCCCAGGGTTTACTGTATTTCTATAGACTAGAGGGTGTGGACCTGGATAAAGTTGTGAAGGGAAGATAAGTCTGAACAAGGCAATTTGGATACCGATACAGGTTTTCAAGAATTACGCATATTGATAAACAAGGCAATCAGGACATTTTCCACAGTTTTCACAAGTAAATATGGACACTTTATACATGTTTTCAATGGGGAATCTAGTATAACAAGTAAATATGGACACTTTATACATGTTTTCAATGGGGAATCTAGTATAACAAGCAAATATGGACACTTTGTACATGTTTTCAATGGGGAATCTAGTATAACAAGTAAATATGGACACTTTGTACATGTTTTCA
>NW_018404269.1:1534417-1589329 GCF_002113885.1 Mizuhopecten yessoensis | reverse complement strand
TAAATATGGACACTTTGTACAGGTTTTCATTGGGGAATCTAGTATAACAAGTAAATTTGGACACTTTGTACAGGTTTTCATTGGGGAATCTAGTATAACAAGTAAATATGGACACTTTGTAAGGTTTTCCTGGGGGATGAAACAAGGCAATCACGAAAGTGCACACAGGTTTTTGGTCAGTGCAACTAGTAAACAACTAATCTATTTACTTTTGGAAGTTCATCCACAACTGTATAATAGTTATAGTGTGTCAAAACCAGAGTCAAATGAACATCAGAATATTAGACTAAGTGTTAATGATAGGTATCAATGGCTTAAAACAAGTTGAAATAATTCATGAACAGCTGAGTTAAAGATAGCACACCTTCACATCAAAACACTAGCACACCTTCACTTCAAAACACAAGTAGGGATAGAAATGTTGATGGATGGGGCCTGTCCCCACAACCTAATACAGACATACCAGTATATAGCTAGCTGTCAGTGTTACAAGTAGTTGTAACCATAACAGTCAGACAATAAATCATTGATATTTAACATCAGCATATATTTCACGCATATGACCTCAGACATCTAGGGCCAAAGATGTTCAAAGTGTGATTAGTTCAGATCGTTATCAAAAAAATGGATTGTAATTTTTAAGAAATGTCTGAATATTTACAAATATTTTTTGTGTTTCCAGTCTGTAGGTGATAATGTTGATTAACTATATATTCAATTTTTATATTAGAATTTCAATATTCTAATAATTTTCTAAATGGAAGTTTTGCGTTAAGTTGTGGTTAAGCTAACAAGGCCTTTGAACAACTCTGCCCTAGCTGGCCCATGAAGGAGATTTTTTTTGTATCTTAGTCAACAGCATATAAACACTGCTTCATTGCAAGTTTCTTGTATAACATTTATCATGACTTCTGTAGTGCAATTTCAAGTTATACCACGGAATTAGATTCTAAGTCCATGGTTATTCTGACAATTAAATGACATGAAATATCCGTTGTCAACAAATGATATTTTGTTATAATCGACTGAGGTTCAATCTACCGTATATCACGTATGTGAAGTTACAAAAAACATGTGATGGTGTCATGCATGAATGAAGTGATAGTGTATACCAAATGGTATGTGCTCTGTACCAATCAACCTAAAATCATCAGTGTTAATTGGTTCATGTGCTCTGTTAAACCACAGGATAAATGTCATAAACACATAATTTGGGGCATGCAATATTCAAATTCTGGATACCCAAAATTATTTTTGGGTAAGAAAACATCTAACTTTCTTTATGCAATATCAAACATTTAATATCAAGTAAGAATTCAGGTTAGACAAAACTGTGTTTTGCACACCCAGAATAACATATTTGTTTTAAAAAATGGTGATAAATGTTTACAATATGTACTAAACCACATATCCATTAATGTACCTTAATTAACCATATACCATATACTGTTTAATGACATGTGCTCCCTACCCACTATATGTGAATTTAACCTACCACAGCCTTATCAAATGATTCAATATGTGCATCATACCAAAGTGAACCAATCACAGCATGATAAAGTGTTCAACGTGTGCTTCATGCCCATATAACTGTGAACCCTACCACCATTTATGTATAAGATATAGAGATATATAGAAATAGTGTGCTGATTGTAAAATTGTATTGTCAAAGATATTAAAATAGATAAACTGGAGACAATTAAATTTATATTATAAAAAAAGTTGTCAGACAAATTAGATTAATAAGACATTTTATCGTTGTTATCACACAAACACACCAACAGACAAACTGAAGAGAGTTGAGTCGTGACTAGAACAGAGATTAAAGCTAAGGGAGGTAAGTCAGTTAACACTGTACCGTTGGTGAGTTGGTGTCGAAAAACTTCCGCCGTCCATCCTGGTTACAAATCAACATTTTAGGTCAATCAAGGGAAAGTATTGTTAACAGGTCCAGCACAGTTATAATAATTTACCTTTGAGGTGATATCTCTACACCTCAAATTGAGGTGTGCACACTTTGAGGTAGATGTGTTATGCTCATGATCAGGTCTCACAACACAAAAACACTCTTACAGATACATATACCTTACAATTGATTAAAAGACATAATTTAAGCATTAACAAACTTCTTTTTACGTTACAACATTCACCATCACAACAACGAGACAACATACCGCTTAATTAACAAAAGCAATTAGAATTGAACTAACATTTATAACATAATATCAACAAGATATTAAAATGTCCAATTTCGTATTACCAATTTTGTATTAACCAATACATGTCTATGAGATGAAGACTTTCTATATTGAAAAATCTTGCAGACTTTTGTTTGTAGATAGTCTTTTGAATTTTAAAAGAGCAATGATTAATTTTCTTATGACATCTTATTCTGTACCTAAATAACATTTGTCTACTAGGTGTCTTAGGAACGAAATAATGAAAATCTATCCTTAAAATCCTCAAAATGTTAATAATCTGACATATTCTCATGTACATATGAATTAAGTGGCCACATATCAGTAAACAGACATTTTTATTTTTTATTTTTTTTCTTCTTCTCAGATATACAATATCATTAAATTTATGTTAGGAATATATTTGCCGCACAAACATGTTACTGTCCCGTGACTCGCCAAATACAAACCACATCAGACTTTTCTGAAACCCTAACCATTCATGCCCCATTTGTAATTTAAAGATAGACAACTTTCAGGATAGTCACTCACCCTGACTGTACTCGTTTAGGTGCGTTGTCTGAGAGCACCTGCTGGCTCTTGCGAGTGGTCTGTTTGGACTTCTCCGAGGGTGTGTGTGTAGAGAGTGAGGATTTCATCTTCTCCCTCATCTCTGCCTGCTGCTGGCCCACTGAAACATGCAATCAAGAGGTGAAATGTACCTACATGGAAATCACCTATACAGGGGAGACAACTTACCAAAAACATATACCTTTACTGATGAGATTTTAAAGAGTTACCAGAGAATTATGTCTACAGGTTAGAGCTCCTCATCAGAAAAATCACATTCTCACATGAGACAATGTAACCAGGAAATTAACTCACCTGGTTCAATAATGATACACATACCTTTACACTAATTTGCAATTATCACTGACACAAACTTTGAGCAGCTTCCTCCAGCTTCCCCGTTACAATATATCATTTACTGTTTCCATAACAGCTGTATTAACAACCATGCTATATCTACCTATATATATACTTGCAAGGAATATAACTTTACTTACTTTGAATTGCCTCTCCATCTAATTCAGCATCAATACCGAACCTCAGCTTGCTTTTCTGTTGTCTGTAATGATAGAGGGTAGCATTAGATATCAAGGAACTCTGTAAAGGCCATAGCTACATGTAACATTGCACATCTACCTAGGGATAGATTACATTTACTACATTAACATTTTATAAGGATAGGAACTTGTATGTTAACATTTCGGAGGAACGGTTTGGTCAAACAGCCATACAGTTACAAATTAAAAGGAACACTGAGATGGTTGTCATATAAAAGGACTTGTTCAGATTCAGATTTATATTCCTTAACTCATTCACCCCTGAAATGTCATAAGGGACTATTCCAACTTTTGCATTGGAAGAGTTCAAATGTGTCTTCAGGGGTGAAGGAGTTAAACCTAGCTGTGATTTCTCCACGTGGTCACTATGAGATAGTCAAGATTACATTAACATGCATGTAAACAATACTTAACAAAGTGTACAATGAAACAGAAGCAAAGTGTGAATATTGACACAATAGACACAAGTTGAGAAGGCCTAAGTGATGTAACACTCAAAATCAACTGATGACTTTGTGTAACCATATACCTTTATGTTCATACTGACAATCTATAATTCAGCAACAATTGACTGTATGACATATAGTACTGACATTTTAAACGTATGTATCGCTTCATACTGCTGATAAGTTACATCCAGTAAAGCTTTGTTTACCGGTACCGGACTTTAAAACATAGGTTCAGACTTACAACAAAGTTTCACTGTTGTTGGATCATTCAAATAAGGTCTAGTTTGTTCCATTTCAAAGATGAAACTGACAAGTCTGCTTGACAACACTATACATATAATGTTTACCGTGACTACATTGAATCCTTCCCTACCATCTGTAACTCATTCCTACCTGTACAAAATGTCTCAAAGTTAAGGATCCCTGTCCCACTATACACAAACGTTTTTCCTATATACAGTAACCTCCCCTTAACTGTAGCACATTTGGGCTCGTACACTTCCGTTGTCTAGGTTAAGCTCAATCAGTTTCAGCAATGGTATAACAATCTGAAGTGCAGGGTTTGAATCCCAGTCTGGCCCCACAGAATATATTACACTCAGAAGATGTAGATTTTGTTTATTTCATCTCGATTGTGTTTTCATTGAAGTCCCACAAGGTATATACTTTTCTTTTCAAATATGGTTTATCAAATCTATAGTACTGC
Organism: Mizuhopecten yessoensis; assembly: GCF_002113885.1. Classification (NCBI taxonomy): domain Eukaryota; kingdom Metazoa; phylum Mollusca; class Bivalvia; order Pectinida; family Pectinidae; genus Mizuhopecten; species Mizuhopecten yessoensis. The sequence continues at coordinate 1,584,870 of NW_018404269.1, read as the reverse complement.
TGGGAAAATAAGTTTTGAATGCATAGTTTCATTTTTTGGCAGTGGTATAGGGATCATTAAGGACAATCTTTGACAATGATTTATCAATGAAAAATCTCAAAGATGAGGAAAACTCAAGACATGAGATATGTTTCATACAAGTGGGGCAAGGTACATTGTACTACCAACACTGTGGGCTAAAGAGCTTGTCCATAAAACACAGAACCTGGACAAAATCTTTTAGTCCTTGAGCACTTAGAGTTACCCTTCCAGACAGTAGGTGAAGTATATATAACAGTATACCAGACTTACCCTGTAATATATCTACAAAGTATCAAATTTGTATTATTAACAGCCTCAGGGAATATATAAGTTTGTTTTTTATACAATGAGATATACTGACCCTACAAAGCTAGAAACAACACATTACTTACTTATGAATTTTTAAAACAAATTTAACAGAATTTTTACAAATAAAAAATTACATTGAAATCAATAAATGTGTTACTATAGTTTAAAAAAGTTAAATACATATATATGAATTCTTTATGAATATACTGATTTGAGGGGATTTGGGTGATGTCTTAATGGAGACGTTTATACTAAAAGACTCTGCTTACTTGAGGATGTTTTTGATGACGCCCACAGATGGGTCCTCCAGTGGCTGTTTGCCTGCCTTACTGATGGGTGTTGGCTGGACTTCTGACAGGAAGGCTACCCTAGCACCTATAAAATGGTAAAAGTGGTTACATCCGTGAGCTTGGGACTTATCTATACTCAGGACTGTCTTATTCTTAAACAGGGTTTATCTTGAAAGAGCTTAATTAATTAACTAAATTGTAAGGGGCTGGGTACAACAGCAGGCTGGAGACTGGGTTACGATAGCTTGGTCAAGTGTGATAGTCTTTTCTTTCCCCATCTGAAAGTTTACCCAGGGAAAGAATCAGCTAGTTAAATCCTTCCCTGGGGAACAAACTGACTAGCCTATTCTTTCCCTGGGGGGAAATCAAATTATTGTGACACACCACTTAGCAGTGAGGTAGATTGGATGGGACAGCGTGGTTTAGAGCAGATGCAGAAATAGAAGTAAGCCACAGTGTTACCTAAGGCAGGGTTTCCCTGGAGAGCAGATGCAGGACGAGGACTGGGATCTTTGATGGCATTGAGGTAAGCACTCCTTGCCAAAAATGCTTCAAACACCTGCTTCAGGGACTCATTCAGCTGACTTGATGTAATTTGCTAAAAACACAAAAACATGTCATGTCAGATTCTTCCTTTAAGACATATTATACACATGGCTATCTGCTACATCACATAGGCCAGTCAGTCTGTCACATAGGCCAGTCAGTCTATGAACCCAATGGAGTTCATTTTACAACAACAAAATCAGACACATATATTGGCAAAGATTATCTGTAATGTTATTTTATTTATTTATTTTTTCAAATTCCATTTTTTTTCAAATTTTGTTAAAAAAAACAGAAATATCTTATTTTTTTTAATTATTCTTCACTACCCTGTCAAGATAGGTATAGCCTGTTGGTATACAACAATATCCTTTAAAACATTTTAAACACATTTCATTACTGAAATTCTGAAATGCATCTTGCTTAAATTGTAAGACATAAAATGTATAATAGTTTGCTAAAAATTATGAGTAAAAATCATATTCATGAGAAAAAAAAAAAAATGAATCCAAATGAACCATGTATAGCATCTGTTTCAAAAGTAGAACTTACTGAAAATGAAAAATCAATCATAAAAAAAAACAGAAAAGAAGAAGGCAGAAATGCAGATAACAGACAGAATCGAAAATCATTGAATTTTTAACCAAAATCCAGACAGAAGGAGATCTAGAGAAGATTAAGACAGAAATAGCTGTACCACAGAAGTTACTGGTAACAATGTACAATACAAATGTTACCATATAAACAGGAAGCAGTTAAACACAATGGTTTTGATTTAAACAACACTAAATACTTTTTGCAATGTATATAACTTGTTGTTATACGTATATACCTGTAAATTAAGCGGTAGGTTAATTATCTTAGCCATGCTGACAGCAACAGTTCATCAAATTATTATATTTTAATATTCATTCTCACTGGCATGCTTAGCATAAATACATAACGTGTGTGACTATATTTTTACCTGACACATGCAATAATTAAGTATACTGACTTGCATGCATCTACATAATCTCATTTTTATCTCTTGACTTCAATAACCAGTTAAAATGTTATTTCATTGATGTTGTTAGAAATTGTTACTTCACCATAGTACATGTCATTGTGATCTTAAAAATAACAAACTTTCTGGGAACAATTAAGTTATGCGGCTACCCTCTTACTTCAGACTAACTTGTCAAGTGTATAGGTTTAATAATTTCTGATTGATTTTGTGAATTGATTACTTTTCAATATTCGACTGTCTTTTTGTGAGCTTGCCTGACAATACCAGTATTAGACTAATAGTAAACACACAATCTATACCAGCAGTCGGTAACAGCCTCTGTACCAAGGGGGGATAACTCTCCTTATATTGATCATTGACTGCCTGCAGGACCATTGTTTACTCTATTGACAAGTTGTTTGGTTGTGACACTCGTACATGTTTACACCAACATGTCTCTCTTATCTAGAATACAGGTGTAGTGAGACAGGTGCCCTAGTGGACATATCCACACCAAGGCCATGTAGTATATACGTACGTAGTGTGTGACACATAAGGTTCCACAGGTACAGATTGTAATTATCTCAGGTAGGTATACCATGATATCACAATCTCGGGTGTAATTGTACGTATGGTTTATGAGGTATTTATTTTGCACAGTACTTAAATAATACAGCACACAGAAATAAACTTTGGTATATTATATATGCTATATTTATAATATGACAACAATCAATATGTATTACAACACAATTACAGGAGCCCGGGCATTATTGCAAGTTGATTTAACATATGGTATTTTGCATGTTTTATTCAAGTGGTAACATCTCCAAAGCGATGTCACAGTAGACTGCTTCTGCCTGTATGGTACATACAAGCCACATTTATCAGATATTCAGTTCCCAGAGAGATTCCCAAAGAAAATGTTCACAAAAACAACATTTTTCGGTTAAACAGAATAAAGCTTCTGTGATTATGACTTAAACTAAGTATGTGATACTTTGGGTTATTTCTTGAATATTGACAAAGGATTAGAGTACCTATAGCTGCACATATGCAAATGTCATTTGAACATTTTCAAGGGAGACTATTCATGATCAGTTAGCTGTTTTTAAAAAACATGCCCACCAATATTGCCACATGCATAAGGGACCTATAGAAATTATTTCTGAACTGGAAATTTATTTTTATAAGGTATGTGATCTTCCAGCCCAAAAGAAAATCTTCCAAATCTCTCAATTAACAAGACAACAATTATTGTTGTTGATATTGTTAATATCTAATAAAAAAGCATGAACGTGTTCACTGTGATTTACTGATTACAGTGCCAATTAAGCCAAATGTGAGGCTTGCGTGGACACCTATGACTACATATTCATTGGTTTTCATTTAAAAAAAAAAAAGGTTTTAAAAGTTGAAATAGTGAAATAAATCCAGACCTATCTGATTTTCAAAATTTTGATCTCAATCTTTTGCCTTCCAACTGTAGACAATCCCCTAGGAACCATGCAGAGGCGTCCATTACGATCCAACAGAGGGGGCCGGCAGGAGGAGCCAGATACAGAGGAGAAAAAGGATTATTATCAGTTTGGGGGTCCAATAGCGGCATTTCTCACCAGTGTATGTTTCATAGGACTGACATATATAGTGGTGGAAAAGATTCAGTCTGTAAGTCTTTGTCATTTCTATTTTATGTATATTAAAAAAATAACAAATTCACCAATTTCTTAAATTATACAATAGAAAGACCCCACAGTAATAGTTCTCGATCAATACCAAAATCTTATCCCAAATTAATGTTGTGTCTTTCAATCAGGGTAAATGGCAGATGCTGAGATTACCAGAGTTCCCGGGACACCCTGGAGGCTGGCTGGATCTTAGGGCAGCAGCCATATTCCTAGGCTGGCTTGGGGCCCAGTTTGTCCTATACCTACTCCCATTTGGTGGACCCATAGAACTAGGGACACCAACCAAGGACACCGGCCGAAAGCTAGCCTATAGACTCAATGGTGAGGATACAAGTTCATGTTGTTAAATGATAATCATACCCATGATTTCTCCATTTGATAATAGACTGTTGAACTGCTCCTTGTAATATCACGCTCATATTTGATGAGCAGTTGTTAAAATCTCGCCTCTTGAATAAAATGACCTGGTAATGAAAATACCTTCTTCTAAGGATTTGTTAGATAATGATGGGTTTTTTTCCAGGTTTTTTTGTTTTTGTATTGAATATGGCATGTTTGATGGTTGCGACCTATGTGGGTTTCCCAGTTACTGTGCTAACACAAAAGGCGCTACAGATGCTGACCACCGGGGTCCTAGCCTTCCTTCTACTCAGCATTGCCCTGTACGTCAAGGCTATGACTCTGAGGCCCCGGGACCGCAGCCCATGTGGTCAAACAGGTCAGTTGTAGACAACCTTCCTCGAATTGCAGCCATTTAACTTTTGCAAATTTGAACTAATGAAAGCATAGTCAGCCTTCATCACTATAGTCTCTGATCATGTGAATGTTTCATTTCTCATGTTGCATTTTCAGATTCCATGTTGGTTATTTGTTGCATTCCATAGTCCCATAAATCATGGAATTCATGTAAAAATACACTTCTTATGATCCACAGTGTAAATGTAGAGTATTTTATACAATGTTTATCTCATTGTTCAGGTTCCAGTTCACCCTTGTGTTACCATATACACGTATTTAACTCTAAAACATAAAGAAAAGATATAATACAATCAGATCTTTGTCCATATCATAACATAGAATGTCCATTTCTATCTTTACAGAGAGCACCTATTACAACTGGTTTATTGGTGCAGAACTCAATCCAAGGTTTGGATTCCTCGACCTAAAGTTGGTTCTTTTCCGTAGCAGTATCATTGGCTGGATGATCTTTAATTGGGTTAATGTTGTTGATGCATTCGAGACTGGTCATCTGACTCCATCCCTTCTACTGGTCAGCAGCCTACAGCTGGTGTATGTGCTAGATACTTTCTGGTTTGAAGCTGGAACATTGGTATCACGAGACATTATTTATGAGGCATTGGGGTTCAACCTCCTCACCCTCTTTCTGATGATTCCATTTACATTCTGTGTCCAGACACGATACCTCGCTACAACAGGGTTCACCCTCCCCTGGTACTGTCTCATTGCCATCATTTCTTTGAATGGTAAGTCAAATAATTACACTGATTACATGTATAGCCATCATTGGCTTAAAAGGTGAAACAGTATACACCTTATCACAATAATTGGCTCAAATAGTGAGTCAAACTTTACCTCATCACCATCATTGGCTCAAATAGTGAGTCAAACTTTATCACCATCATTGGCTCAAATAGTGAGTCAAACTTTACCTCATCACCATCATTGGCTCAAATAGTGAGTCAAACTTTACCTTATCACCATCATTGGCTCAAATAGTGAGTCAGAATTTACCTCATCACCATCATTGGCTTAATTGGTGAGTCAGACTGTCACTGCCTTAATTATCACCAGCATTGGCTTGAACATTGAGTCATACTTTACAATCCCAAGGTAATGTCTTATCATCTGAATCCAAACATTGAGTAAAGACCCTTATTTCTCCGTTTACTGAGAGAGATCACTATGACTGGTGAACTCTTTTTATCATAAACACTTGTCCCGACATCCGAAGCACTCATGATTTTATCCACATCTGAAAAGTACTTCATCTGCATTTTCAGTAACTGGATACTGGATTCTAAGGGGGAGTAACTCTGAGAAAAATAACTTCAGACGAAATCCAAAGGATCCTGCCTTTGCAAGTAAGTACATAAGTATGATACCAAAAAATGGTAGAAAACATACTATTTTGAATAATGAAAGCAAAAATCCTGATGAATCTGTGACATAAATCACATTCTGAAACAGCCAAATTGTTATGTCCTTTACTCATTCATCCCTGAAGACACATTGGAACAATTCAAAGGCTGGAATAGTTCATTATGAAATTTCAAAGGTGAATAAGTTTGTGATACAGAAACCTTGTCCAATATCTGAAATTTACATTGTGGCACAAATGAAATTGATGAGCGGTCTGTTATAACCGCTAGCTGTGACACTATATATTACAGACTACCAGACTCTGCCTACCCAGGTGAAGGGTAAAAACCTGCTTGTGTCCGGTTGGTGGGGGATGAGCAGACACCCTAACTACTTTGGAGACATCATAATTAACTTTAGTTTTGCCTTACCAACAGGTATTGTATAATATCAACTGCCGTGTTTCACAATTAGGTATGCCACACTGCTAAAACAATTCTTGACAAGCCTGTACAACCCTTTTGGTTGATTCTGCTATTAAAGGATAATCTCTCATTATTTTAAGTATCAGTTATGTAAATATAAATCCTAAATTTCAACAAATCACCATATTTAGGCCAGTTTGACATCACATCCATTAAATTCCAGTAATACATTGTAGATTCACTTCATCAAGACTTGATTGTGAACAAATGCAATTTCTTGCTGTATCAAAAAATGAACACAGTTTAGATTTTTGCACTCCTGTAACTCTGCACAGTATTTGATACAAGTGTTTGTACATACATGTACCTCTATACAATTCAACAGCCTGTTAACTTTAATATGTCAGTCGAAATTCTTCATAAATCTCTGTTGATATCATTTTATTTATAGTCCTGCCTTACTTTGCTATTTTAAATTTCATCATTTGTTTTCAGGATTTGGATGTTTCTTGCCTTATCTAAACCCACTGTTTTTGGTGATGATGTTGGTGGACCGTGAGCGAATAGATGGGGAGGAATGTCGGCAACGTTACGGAGAGGCGTGGGACAAATATTGTGAAAAAGTCAAATATAGAATTATTCCTTGTGTATACTGAGATGTCGGGATGAGTAATATGTGACAAAATACACACAGAACCATTCTTTTATTCATTACATGTTAAGTATTATAGCAATCAAAATAAAATAATCAAAACATTGTTTTATTACACTCAACCTTGGTAGATTTAGCTGATCTATTGAGTTTGTGGCCTCCCTTGTGTACTGTTATAAACAGAGTCCATATTTCAGGATATCAAGATTTTTTTTTACTAACAGTTGATACCACTTCTATCCAGTTATGAATAAAATATGAAAACTAATGAATATGGTGTGTTTTTTATTGAAAAGTATACATTATAACAGTATCTTTTTTTTATTTTCAATTTGGATTCTGGGAGTTAAATGTTTGAATCTAGAAGTCGTATCTTCATAGAAAATTGGTCTTTTAGATGTTTTAAACAACATGTTAGTTACGTGTATTTTAATTAAAGCATTTAATTACAGTGACATTTCCCTAAAAAATAAAAATATCAACCCTAGAAACCTGACAGGTCAGCCAGGGTCCCACCATATGTCTGACCATATACCCCCACTCCAATCCAATGGTACCAGAGGAAGGGGAGGATATACGAGGGGGAGTTCCCCCTCAGCTTGAAAAAAAAATAGAATTCTACTAGGCCCTAGAAGCAATCTCTCCTATTCTGGGAAATCCTTTTAGTCTGATTATTAACAAGTAAAATGTGACTTTATATGAATAATATTAAACTTTGTACTTCACTAACTAGTTTTTTTATTCAGAATTATACATAAACCTTTGAGATTTTTCGATGTTTTATCAGACTAAAGATATTTTTTTATTCTTTCCTTTTTACGATTGATACAGACGGTCCATATTAATCATTAAAAATGAAATTAATGAATATTTATATATGATTAAAAAATGTTTTAAAAAAGATTTAGTGTATGCTTCAGCATACATATATGCTTTGCCACTGTTAGTTACACAGGGCAAGAAAAATATTTTTAAATCCACTGGCCCTTGCCCGAAGTAGAAACTTACTGGTCCAAGATTTAAAACCTTTTTTTTCAGCAAAAGAATCACTATATATTAAATAAAGATTTAATGCATCAAGCAGTGTGTGCCAAACTTTTAAAACTATTACAGGACATTCGGGCAGGTAAATATATAAAATAAAATAACAGGACCGAAAAAAAAAATGGAAGTTTATTTTGAACAAGTAAATTAAATGTGTTGTCATAAGGTACATAATTCATCCATCCTGCCTCTCGGACAACAATCTTTTCTTTTCAGTTTTCATGAAATATTTTTAGTTTTCCCCTCTCAGTAACTATAAATATTAAAATAGGGATTATTTACTATTAAATTGCAGGTGATTGATTTACTTTATTTATTTAATATGTGTGTTTATTGTTTAGTTTTAAATTCCTGAAATGTGAGTCCGGATCTGTCCGCTTATTAGTCACGCCATAGCAACACAACAGAGACGTTTTTTCAGGCAAAACGATGTCCCTCAGTTGTAAATAGTACACACAATTACTCATTAAGTAAGTAAATCCTTTATCCATATCTTTTACCATTTTTAGCTGAAGTTTTAATTATTTTCACCAGACTTAAATTCTCAAAAATCGTCTGAGTTTATTTTTAAATTCCTGAAATCTGAGTCCGGATCTGTCCGCTTATTAGTCTCGCCATTGCAACACTCCCAAGATATACAGAACCGTTTTAGGCAAAAACGATGTCCCTCAGTTGTAACTAGTGCCCACAATTATTCAATAAGTAAGTAAACCTTTTATCTATCTATTTTACCTTTATAAGCTTAAGTTTCAATTATTTCACCAGACTTAAATTCTCAAAAATAGACCGCTGGTAATAATCTAATTAGGACGCCAATGTTTTTTCTTTAAAACGAAGAATCAATTTTGTTTTCAAGACCTTTTGGTTGTTTCCTAATTGTTGAAGTATATCTCACCAAACTACAGTCAATCCATGCATGACTTTTAAACCGTCTAATTTTACAATCCAGCACCAAAATATCACTTTCCCGTCGGGCAAGTCGACACATTTACTGACCTCGGGCCATTTCTCGCCCTTATTAACAAAGGATTATACTAGTACCTTGCAGCACATATGCACGCTTGTGTGATTACGACTAAGTTACATGATCAATTAGCCGTTTTGTAAAAAAAGATAGTGCTGTCGCTGGGCCTCAAACGCGTGGCCATTGCCTCTCCAGCGACCTAAAGGGAAATTCCCTAGGCCTACAGGTCGCTTTCTTGTAAGGCAACCTAATCAATCGCCATATTTTTTTACGCTATTCCCCCCTCCTTTTTTCAAACACCAATCAAGGTTCTTTGACTCCCCACCAAGGGTTCTCCTACCTTGAAAGGGGAGGGTCAACGGCACCAATTTGTAGTAGGACGAGGAATAGTGATAAAGATAGTGCCGTCAATGGGCCTCAAACCTGTGGCCATTGGCTCTCCAGCCTGATGCTCTACAGCTGACGCTTGTAAGGCAACCTAATTAATCCACATCTTTTACACATGCATCATGGACCTATAGAAATAATTTCTAAACTGGTAAATGTGATCTTCCAGTCCCAAATAAAATCTTTCCAATCTCTAAATTAATAAGACTACAATCACTTTTGTTGAAATTATTAATATATGAACAACAAGCATGAACGTGTTCACTGTGATTTACTGATTAAAGTGCCAATTAAGCCAAATGTGAGGCTTGCGTGGACACCTATGACTACATATTCATTGGTTTTCATTTAAAAAAAAAAGGTTTTAAAAGTTGAAATAGTGAAATAAATCCAGACCTATCTGATTTTCAAAATTTTGATCTCAATCTTTTGCTTTCCAACTGTAGACAATCCCCTAGGAACCATGCAGAGGCGTCCATTACGATCCAACAGAGGGGGCCGGCAGGAGGAGCCAGATACAGAGGAGAAAAAGGATTATTATCAGTTTGGGGGTCCAATAGGGGCATTTCTAACCAGTGTATGTTTCATAGGACTGACATATATAGTGGTGGAAAAGATTCAGTCTGTAAGTCTTTGTCATTTTTTTTTATTCCTTATGTTAAAAAAAAATCAAAAAATCACCAATTTCCAAATTATACAATAGAAAGATCCCACAGTAATAGTTCTCAATCAATACCAAAATCTTATCCCAAATCATTGTTGTGTCTTTCAATCAGGGTAAATGGCAGATGCTGAGATTACCAGAGTTCCCGGGACACCCTGGAGGCTGGCTGGATCTTAGGGCAGCAGCCATATTCCTAGGCTGGCTTGGGGCCCAGTTTGTCCTATACCTACTCCCATTTGGTGGACCCATAGAACTAGGGTCACCCACCAAAGACACCGGCCGCAAGCTGGCTTATAGACTCAATGGTGAGGATACAAGTTCATGTTGTTAAATGAAAATGATACCACTAAAATATATTATGATGTTTAAGACTTTTTAAAATTTGCTTTGGTATAGTCCTTTACAAAACTCTTGTCATCAACGTTTCCTACTTTGAAATGATCAATGCATCTTTCTCCATCAAAAGTAAATTGTTGACCAGTCCAAAAGAAGTAATTGTTAGTAGACTGTTGGACTGCTACAAGTAATGTCATGCTCAGTTACCTGACAATGACAATACTACTTACTAGCCTATAGACTCAATGGTGAGGATACAAGTACATATTGTTAAATGATAATCATACCCATGATTTCTCCATTTGATAATAGACTGTTGGACTGCTCCATGTAATATCACGCGCATATTTGATGAGCAGTTGTTGAAATCTCGCCTCTTGAATAAAAATGACCTGGTAATGAAAATACCTTCTTCTATGGATTTGTTAGATAATGATGGGGTTTTTTCTAGGTTTTTTTGTTTTTGTGTTGAATATGGCATGTTTGATGGTTGCGACCTATGTGGGTGTCCCAGTTACTGTGCTAACACAAAAGGCACTACAGATGCTGACCACCGGGGTCCTAGCCTTCCTTCTACTCAGCATTGCCCTGTACGTCAAGGCTATGACTCTGAGGCCCCGGAACCGCAGCCCATGTGGTCAAACAGGTGAGTTAGTAGACAACCTTAATTCCTCAATCGGCAACCAATTAACTAGGGCAAACTTGAACTAATGAAAGTATAGTCAGTCTTCATGTTTTGTTTTCCATACTGGATTTTCAAATTCTATTTTGGTTATTTGCTGTTTTCCAAAGTCCCATAAATCACGAAATTGTAAAAATACACTTCTTATGATCCACAGTGTAAATGTAGAATATTTTTTACAATGTTAATCACATTGTTTAGGTTCAAGTTGACCAATTCACCCTTGCATTACCATATACACGTAATTAACTCTAAAACAGAGATATAATACAATCAGATCTTTGTCCACAGCTATCATAACATATAATGTCCATTTCTATCTTTACAGAGAGCGCCTATTATAACTGGTTTATTGGTGCAGAACTCAATCCGAGGTTCGGATTCCTCGACCTAAAGTTGGTCCTCTTCCGTAGCACTGTCATTGGCTGGATGATCTTTAATTGGGTGAATGTTGTAGACGCGTACGAGACTGGTCATCTTACTCCGTCCCTACTACTGGTCAGCAGCCTACAGCTGGTGTATGTTCTAGATACTTTCTGGTTCGAAGCCGGAATGTTGGTATCACGAGAAATTATTTATGAGGCATTGGGGTTCAACCTCCTCTCCCTCTCTCTGATGATTCCATTTACATTCTGTGTCCAGACACGATACCTCGCTACAACAGGGTTCAACCTCCCCTGGTACTGTCTCATCCCCATCATTGCTTTGAATGGTAAGTCAAAACATTACACTGCTAATAGCCATCATTGGCTTGAAAGTTGAGTCAGACTGTCACTGCTTTATCACCATCATCGGCTTGAACATTGAGTTAAACTTTACAATCCCAAGGCACTGTCTTATCATCTTAATCCAAACATTCAGTAATACCCCTTTTCTCAGTTTACTGAAGAGATATTACTATCCTGTAACCACTTCTTATCATAAACAATTTTCCCGACATTCAAAGCACTCATGATTTTATCCACATCTGAAAAGAACTTCATCTGCATTTTCAGTAACAGGATACTGGATTCTAAGGGGGAGTAACTCTGAGAAAAATAACTTCAGACGTAATCCAAAGGATCCTGCCTTTGCAAGTAAGTACATAAGTATGATACCAAAAAATGGTAGAAAACATACTATTTTGAATAGTGAAAGCAAAAATCCTGATGAATCAGTAACATCAATCACATTCTGAAACAGCCAAATTGTTATGTCTTTAACTCATTGACCACTCCAGACTCATTTAAACTCTTCCAATTTAAAGGCTGGAATAGTTCATTCATTATGAAATTTCAGGGTGAATGAGTTATGGGACACTTTTGTGATACAGAAACCTTGTCCAATATCTGAAAATTGCATCATAACGCAAATGTATTGATGAGATGCCTGTTGTAAACGCTAGCTGTGACACTATATATTACAGACTACCAGACTCTGCCTACCCAGGTGAAGGGTAAAAACCTGCTTGTGTCCGGTTGGTGGGGGATGAGCAGACACCCTAACTACTTTGGAGACATCATAATTAACTTAAGCTTTGCCTTACCAACAGGTATTGTATAAACTGCTCTGTTTCACACTAATGTATGATACATAGCTAAAACAATTCTCGACAAGCATATATCCAATCCTTTTGGTTGATTCTGCTATTAAAGGATAATCCCTAATTATTTTAAGTATCAGTTATGTGAACTGTATCACTGGTTTAACTGTCTGCATGACTACGATAAAACTCACTTGGTGACAGTACTTTTGGGGAAGTGGGGGAGGTTATCCGTATTATAATTTCTGTATTATTTGACATCCAATTTTTCTTCAAATCACCATATTTAGGCCAGTTTGACATCACATCCATTAAATTCCAGTAATACATTGTAGATTCACTTCTTCAAGACTTGATTGTGAACAAATGAGATTTTTTGTTGCATCAAAAAATAAACACAGTTTAAATTTTTACACTCATGTAACAAAATACAACTCTGCACAGTATTTGATACAAGTGTTTGTACATACATGTACCTCTATACAATTTAACAGCCTGTTATCTTTAACATGTCAGTCAAAATTCTTCATAAATCACTGTTGATATCATTTTATTTATACTCCTGCCTTACTTTGCTATTTTAAATTTCATGAATTGTTTTCAGGATTTGGCTGTTTCTTGCCTTATCTAAACCCACTGTTTTTGGTGATGCTGTTGGTGGATCGTGAGCGAGTAGACGGGGAGGAATGTCGGCAACGTTACGGAGAGGCGTGGGACAAATATTGTGAAAAAGTCAAATATAGAATTATTCCTTATGTATACTGAGATGTCGGGATGAGTACTATGTGACAAAATACACACAGAACCATTTTAAAGTGTTAAATGTTAAGTATTATAACAATCTAAATAAAATAATCAAAAACTTGTTTGATTACACTCAACTCCCGCTGGTTTTGCTGATCTAGTTAATCTATGTGTGGCCTACCTGTTATAAACAGGATTAACATATTTCAGGAAAATCAAAGTATTTTATTTTTTTACTAACAGTGGAAACCAATGTTGTCCATTTATGAATAAAATATGAAAACTAATTAGTATGGTGTGATTTTTATATATATTGTACCTTTGTTTTTTAGTTACATTGACATTTTCATTGAGTTTAGAAACTTCATTAAAATACCCCTTTTCCACATCTACATATCAAAGTGTCAAATTTTTAAAATATTTGTCTTTTTGATTCTGAGATAATTAGGGACCATACCCCCAATGTCTAATTTTAGTGACAGTGACCTTGACCCTGACTTTTTATATCCCTATAGCATTTCAAGAACATATGGTCTTTTGGATTCTGAGATAATCTCCAGAAATCAAAGTGTGGACTGACAGACAGAGGGAGAGAAGAAAAGGAGGACAAAAGACAGAGGAAACCATGATTACTACTGGGCGCCTACAATGTGGGGCCCTAATAATTTAAACATCAAAACCAACAATTACAAACAAAAATAAACAAATAAAAAAACAATGTGAAGTTCTCATTGATTTTCTGAAGAAATATTTATCTTGCAAAGAAGGCAGTTAAAACTTTATTTGTGATATACCCTATGATAAGTTTCAAATTTAAAATTAAAACACTACTAGTTATTTTTATTCATGTACTTTATAGATTTATGAACAGAAACATGAAAAAGCAAGTACTTATATATTAACTTAAGGCCAAGGTTTTAAGATATCTCCCTAACTTATTTCACATATTATTGCTGATGTCAATCATAACATTCCAATTTCAAAGGCTTTTATGATATATAGACAGGGTTATGTCCCTTTAAATCATTACTAGCACCCACAGAAGGAATATGATGTCCCAGAACCAAACATAAGTATGAGTACATTGCACCCTGGAGGGCGAACAGGTTACAGCTAGAGTCAATGTAAGCTGCAGTGACATGCTCATCCAACATCTACACAGATCAGTCAGCGACAGCCAATCAAACGTAGTCTTACAAATATCAATCCATGGTTACATAAATATCATTGAGATTAAGATTTTAAAAAGTTCTTGTTATGAATTGCTTCAATAACATTTCTCATATTTATGCATGTGGTTTTTTTTTATTCACACTTGATTGTTTTAAAAAAAATCAGCATGAATTCATTGCAATATTAAAATGATCAGTTAAACTACATTTGATTTGCTTTCAAATAATGACTGAAAGAAAGATAATTATATAAAGAGAATTGAAAATAGGCGATATCTAAATAAATTACCACTTCTTTCAAGGCGAGCTGCAAAGGAAATTCATTTAAACCTTTTACAAAACAAACCAAATAAAATAATGTCTGACAGTGAACTACTAATTAGCAACTGCCCAATAATACTGTCCACCAAAACATTTCTAGCACACCCTGCAAATAAACTTCAACAAAGATATGCTCACAAGAAGGAGTACAATGTCTTTTCTAGATGAGTGATTAACTAACCTTATATCATCTACAAACACTGTTATCACTACCATACTTGCAGCACAAGCCTCGATTTAGGCTTTAAGATAACACTTGTGTCTAATATAATCCAACGCCTCATGTACTTGCCGTTTAGCAATTTCTTGATGAATGCTGGATCATTCCAAGCAAACTTAACACATTTTTTTGAATAAGATCAAAGACATTTTTTTCTAACTGTCTATAGAACTACTTCGTATAAAATGTGAACATGTCATTTTCCTCATGTTTATCTTTTTTGAAATCATTTACGGGGTTTTTTTCTAATGATTTATATTTCCCCAGCATCTTTCTGAAGAAAGCCAGGGTTGGTTACCTATCTTACATCTTGGTACATCATACAGGAGGTCTTCCTTACTGTTTTCTCTTGTTTCTCTGTCATCGTCTTTCTTTTGCTCTTCAACAACTCCTTCATTTACACTCAATCCTTCATTTACACTCAATCCTTCATTTACACTCAATCCTTCATTTACACTCAATCCTTCATTTACACTCAATCCTTCATTTACACTCAATCACTATGGTAAGCATTGAGTTAACACTTATTTTTAACTTTTATTTACCTAAATGTGTTTGCAAATGTTTACTTGTGGAACACAGAGGTATCTTTTTGTTCTGATGTTGTTTTTATCAGATTTATTTGTGGTTCTCCGAGACGAATTAGCAGGAGTAATACACAGTAAAATGATATACAACTAGTACAATTCTGTGGAGTATATGTTTGAGTAATTATAAAATTATATACAACTAGTACAATTCTGTTGAGTATATGTTTGAGTAATTAACAAAAGAAAAAATTGAGTCCATGAGACACATGGAATATTCGGTCAATAAATCTGAATTGGCATAATTTCAAAACCCTCAATTTCAACTGAAAAACAACACTAAACTACATTGTATTGGGGGAAAAAAATTCAGCAAAATATGGAATCTAAACATCAATCTACAACTTACACTGCTGTAACAGAAACTCAGTCAATTCATTCACTGCACAGAAACCACAGCAGGAAACTCTAGTGACATGTAAATACTGCAATGTTCTTTTACTTAGTGTAATGAAATTTTAGCACAAAGTACATATTAGCTCAATTATTAAATAACCTATCTACACTTTCAAAACAAAATTTTAATTCTTTAATTCCAAAAAAAATATATGAAAAAATGTCTGTCATGACGGTCATATCGGGAATATTAAATAATGCTAGGTGTCAATATATCTTGTCAAACGTGACAGAGCTATTTCCTTGTCAGTCAGTCACACAGTTACATATGAATATGAATATGTATATCTTAGAGCAGCTTAATATAACCTTAATTATCTTCTTGCTATTTATTTAAGAGCAATTGCACTTTTAAGTAATTATAATATTTAATCTTGTAATACTGCCACCATTTGTACAAAACACTGTTTACGTTATAAAGGGGTCTGCTAAAACATCATTAGAGACATATAAGTAAAATGTTGAGAAAAAAGAAAAAAAAGACATTGAAATATGCTGGCAGTAAATGAGTTGTCAAATAAAAGAAGGGGCATTATATTGCCACTGACAAAAAGAGCAACACCTGTATTTCATTATCACTTAAATTGAATCATCAGTCAATTTTAGGTGTCTCAGTTTTCAGTCGATTATTGCAGTTTTTCTACAAAACTCGGAGAGTAATATTATATAGGTTGAATGTGATAACATTATATAACATAAACATTTAACATGTAAAATTTTAGCTCTGTACTGAATAAGTGTCATAGTTCGTGTAAAATGTGCCAAAAGAACAATACTGCTAAATCAAGTACATTTCCAGTATTCAGTCAACCGAAACGTTTTAATGCCTACCTCCTTGTCCAAATTAGGGCGTGCACATGCATCAATCCTTCGATCCACATCGTTGAGGTGTTGCGCTAGCTGTTGAGCTTGAGAGTTGCTACTGGCAACCTCGGCCTTTATCTTGACCTGTGTATTGGTCAGCCAGCGAGCTATCTTCTCCATGAAAATCAGATCAATCATATGACTCTTAAATCTGTAAACAGAAAGTATGTAAACAGTAACACTAACTTCAAGAAAGGCTATCTTTAGCATTTACTTTATATGAATATACAATAATTTCAGTACTTTTATAAGTTTTACAGACATTTTTGGGGATTTTGAGCGTAAATGAAACATTAAGACAAAATATTTAGCTACCTGAAGTTCTGAGATCTTAGTTAAAGATTACAAATTTTGACAGAATATTAATTTCCATTCCAAGAGTAAGTATCTAAGTACCTGTCTTCAAACTCCAGTGCCACCTTGGTAGCCTGCTCCAGACGTTTGGATTCCATACCCTCTAGGTCAGACATGATGGATCCTTCAGCAGAGTCTATCTTGTCAGACATCTTCTCCAATTTTTTACGGTAATCATTGATTTCCTCGGGACAAAAATTACCTCCATCAGAGAAAACCCTACAAAACAACAAGAACAAAAAAGTTGTTGGACTTCGACTACAAGAGTTTTCAATTCCACCAGCCTGACTGACAAGCTTAGCTGTCTGACACCTAGATGTATCTAAACAGATTTGATGTCATGGCTAGTGAAAATTTTCGATTCGAAAATGTAGGACAAGCTTATTTTATTTTTTCGTAATTTCCTATGAGTTCTGAAATCTGAAATTGTACACGGTTCCTGTATACCGGAAGAATTCTTTAAAAAAAATCCAAGAAATTGTTGAATCAAAATTCAACATTTATGCTCCATATCATTGAAGCACATTATTATAACATGTTTCATCAGTCCTGGCCCTTAGTTTATATTTATGGTAATTTCACAGTGTGAAATAAGCTATTCAAAAGGCAAATGACGTCAAAACAATATTTGATGTCACACCTGCATTTTGACATCATGCAGCTTGTAGATCACAATTCATTGAAAATTCAAACCCATTCTATCTGATATGAATCATAATCAAATGCCATCTTTGGATATGCTCCATGAAAAATATATATAAAAATATTTACACAATTAAACACAGTTTTGTATTATAGGTCCATTTGAAACTTAGGTTTCAGTGACACTACACTTACTTTAATACTTTAATGGCTCAAATAATCTGGTCCTTACATTACTATACTTACTTGAATGACTTAATAAAGCGAGCATTGGACTCCCGTAACATCTGCAAGGTCTCGTCCAGTTTGGTACGAAACTCTCTAAGAGAAGTACGAATGACGCCCATAAATTTTTCCAATTCTACACCAAGCTGGTTCTGAAGAGTAATCAGCCTGAAAAGAACAAGGTAAAAATTAGTTTCTTTATTCTGATACATTGGAAAAGTGTTTATAAATGATTATTTAAGAAAATACAAGATAAAAACTGTTCGTTTATGTGGAACAATTTGACCGTTTATAAATTAAACATTTTCCAGTATAAATCCTGATGGACCTGCAGGCCTTGCAAGGCTTTGTCAAGGCTCGCCTGAAAGCAGCATCAGATTACTAGGTCCAACCTTATTTAATAAACGAACAACAGTGGTTTGACCGTTTAAACGAAAACGACCGATGTTTCCAACTGGTTAGCAAGGCTACTCATAACACTAGAGTGAATAGAAGGGAGGTAAATCTGGAGTACAATATGCTTGATACATGCAGGTAAATGATTTAATCTGATCGAATCAATCAGACAATATAATCTCTCAAAATACCTGTTTAAGCCATAAAAATATCTTCAATAAAACGTCTATAAACATCCATATAAATGTTCCAGATTGAAGACTCAAAAACAGACAAGTTGTTTTCCAGCTTTGCCACTAATATATATTATAGGGTAAGGAGTATTGTTGGACCTTATGATTTGCCTGTAGTCTGATAGCTAAATGGGAGATTAAATAAATGTCCCAAAGTGAAATTCAGACAGCACTGAAAAAACTATCATTTGTCATGAAATCAGTGGTTATAGTTTTGAATAGCACATGCTGAAATCTGCACTGCAATATATCCGCGTTATTCCATCAGTTATTAAAATGTTTTGAATTCACGAAAAGCAGTGTTAATGAGATGCCATACTTCTAATCTTGGATGACATTTGTCTATGTTTTAATAACATTTTGACAAAAACTTCTCTAAGATTATAATTTTTTCTAGTGAATTGAATTTTATGAATCATAAACAATTACTTGTATGTTTGTGTTTAACGTCCTATTAACCGCTATGGTCATTTAAGGATGTGCCAGGTTTTGGTGTTGGAGGAAAGCTGGAGTACCCGGAGAAAAGCCACTGACCTGTGGCCAGTACCTGGTGACTACCCCATGTAGGCCTTGAACCTGCGACCCAGTTTAACTCTTGGTTATGTTAAATGAACTTTGACAATATACAATAATTAAGTTTATTCATCAAAAAAAAACCAAAAAAATCCTACCTTGATGACTTAGTGGCGTTGACAAAGACGGTCTCGAGTGCCTCAATGTCCTCCCGAAACTTTCCTGCCAGTTTATTGTGTTCGAGTGTCATCTTGGTGAACTTCTGTCGCTGCTCATTGAGTGCCTGCTGTATTCCCTTGGTGTGCCTCTGGACACGCTCAGAATGCATCACCAACTCAGCTACAAACACAAGTCTTCACATTATACAGGAACGCAGAGTAAAACATCAAAGGAAACATACAAACGAATTTTTTCCATTTCACTGTTGACAAAGATAACGGATGGAATCAGGTTTTAGATATATGAGTCCGAGATTGTATCCTACTCTAAAAATAGGTCCACGGCTTGACCAATACTGACCAGCTCTGACATTGTGTACGTCCAGTTCTGCTCTCCTGGCACGAGGTTTGTGGAGATGTAGCCTCAAGTCCAGCTCACTGTTCAGCTCCTCGCACTAAAACAATTAAGGCAACACAGCTCATGAGCACATACTGAGGAGCACAAATAAAGAGTACAGCCTGAATGAGCACTCATAAGTACAGATGTGCACAGGCAATGAGCACTCATAAGTACAGATGAGCACAGGCAATGAGCACTCATAAGTACAGATGAGCACAGGCAATGAGCACTCATAAGTACAGATGAGCACAGGCAATGAGCACTCATAAGTACAGATGAGCACAGGCAATGAGCACTCATAAGTACAGATGAGCACAGGCAATGAGCACTCATAAGTACAGATGAGCACAGGCAATGAGCACTCATAAGTACAGATGAGCACAGGCAATGAGCACTCATAAGTACAGATGAGCACAGGCAATGAGCACAACTTATCAGCTTTTATTGTATACCGGGAAATTTTTCCTCGCTCAAACTTTCACCCTTCGCCCTTGAAATCAATTTTCGCCTGGTGTTAATTTTCGCCTGGTGTTATTTTTCGCCTTTCACATTTAATTGCTATGTTTACTATGCTGTTTACTTATATTTGCTGTAATGGTAAATTCACCTTCATTACGGAAGGGGGGAAAAGGTTAAAATTAAACTGTAGTGAAAATTTCCCGGTATACGGTATTGCCAACGAGTGAAGATGACAAGATGAGCATGGATCTGACTAGATTTACTCTGACATCATTGCATACATAATGAGCACAAATGAAAACAAGCAATTACATGTACCACAAACAAACAAACAAACAGATTTTAACCACAGATGTCAACCTGATTTGTCATTTCATTGTTTAAGGTGACACATTCAACATCATTAGAATTTAACATAAGAAGTTTTACATTTGAAGATGTACTGCCAACTAAGTGACCTTAAAGGTAGACTGAGAGAAAACTGACCTTAGCGATGACCACACTCTCTGACCGCTGCACAGCCTGCTCTGTCCACTCCTCCAGCTGGTTCAGAAAATTGATTCTGATCCTGTGAAAAGCAAACACCAGTTTTAATACATATCTATTAGTCTACTCAACAACAAACAAACCCCATTTATTCAAATCTAACCTTGTCAATTAACCACTTTTAGTCTATTGAGTCTCTGCAATATCGTTTCTTAAAAGGAACTTTATATAACACTGCAGGAATTACTTTCAGCAGGTACCTGATTCCTGACGTTCAACTATTTGATTGACATTCTACCAGTCCTACCTCCGTTTGACATCCAGGAGAAGCTTATCGGGGATGTCTATAGCCCTGATGTACTCTGGCTGAGACTCTGAAACCTGGGGAGTCTCTGTAAGGAAAAGTAGCTCCCGAGGGGAGGAAACAACTTCTTCATCTGACCCTGGAGGTACGCCATGCTCCCCTGCCACTGTCAGGACGTAGAACAGCGTGCCCTTGTCTGTTGACAATGTCTCGGTGATGGCAGCTGGCAAGGTGCTTTCCCTCTCCTACAAGGACACACAGATCAGTTAATAATACAAGACACTTTACTGGCTCAAACACAAAACCAATGGGATATTTCTTTAAAAAAAATCAATCAATAAATAAAGACATTTGTGTATTATAGTTTGCCATAGATATGAAATCTTCGGTACTGCACGTCTTTAGTGCAGGACACAAAAAAACCCTCCTGTAAGCATCATTTTCTTCTTGTGATATTTCTGAAATTCTTTGATATATATATTTTTTTCCCACTGAAAAAGAATACACAAATAATATACATGTTCACAGCTGTGCTGGGTGTTTCTTATAAAGTAAAGTAATGTTAAGAGTACTATTGAGTTAAAATATATTATCATTGGTACCACTGGCATTATTATAAATATTTGTTCAAGTTATTTTCCTCAGATATAAATCATATTTTACAATGTATTTTACAAAATTACAGTTGTTCAAAATCTGAGTATTTGAGAAAAAATGAAATAAATGAAAAAAAAACAAAAAACATTCCAGCTGTCAAACTTTTGACATAACTTGGTATCTACTGTAAACCTTACTCCTTCATAATGTTGCTATCCAGGAATTGGTAATGTAATGATTCAAAATGAAAGAGCAATATCTTTCCAAGGGAAGTAACTCAAAGTCAGAAATTCCTTTAAGGTATTACAATTGTCAATATCATGGAAAAGTTTTTATTTACAAATATACAAAAATGAAAACATAGAAACTACTGGGATAAACAGCATTACTAACTGTAACAGGTAATGTGCTGTACAAGAATCATAAATGCATGACATCATATAAAACTGATGAATGCGTTTACAAGGTAATAAATTCTAAACTGGGAAAAAACTCCTTTTATAGCTTCATCTACTTTTTATATATGGGAGAATACTTCGAGTAAAAAGCAGTTCTGAATTGGAACTCTTCTTTGTGGTGATAACTGGTTTAATTAGTGGTGCTCTTTACCTTAAGACAATACAACTCTATTTTTAACCCTTCCACCCCTATGCAACTTCAGTAAAATCGACCATGCATTAAGCTGAATGAGGCCATTATGGTCTACAGTGGTGAAAGGGTTAATATATCTTTTTTTGTTTTTCTTGTTGAATGTTTTCAAAAATTGACCGATATATCTAACAGCATAACCTAAATTATCAAACTTCAATCAAACAGTTTTCTATCTACTTTGTCCAGTTCTGTAGGACTGCTGGACGTCCCTATAGTAGGGCGACCGTGTTTGGTTAGGGTGGAGGTCATCCTCATCATTATTAAGTGATAGCTACCAAGGTATTGAATTCTTTTAATACTTCAGGCCTATGTACAACCCATCTATTACCATAGATAACATGATATGTCCTAATAATCAATACAATATGTGGAGAATGAGGTATGCCATACCCTGCCATAGGCTGGTACGTATACCCTAGGGGTACAGTACATTTAACCTCAAGGCTGAGTGTTTTCACCTGCATTATTAATAGACCTGGGCCAGTATACACGAAACTGTACTCATGAAACATAGATTCTGTGTTCGAACCAACTTTCTTATAACTTAAATTGCCTAAATCATGTGATAAGATCAAAAAGTAAAATCTAGACACCACACAGCAAATTCTGCTTAACTTCAATAACTCTTTCCAAAATTCCTCGAAATCAATAGAGAAATGTAAATTTTGAATAATTTACCCTCAAAACATGAAAATGGATTTGAGAACAGAACATGAGCTTCAGAGTGTGAAAACGTTTTCATGAATATTGGGCCCTGCATGATCCATACAATATGTACATTTTATCTCTCTGCTCATTCGATTTCAATGCATGGAAATCGAACAGTTGATTCAGATTTGTGTGATCAAGTCAAAATCGATATAACGTCAAGATATTATAATACTTCTAATATGAATGTTTTATGAAACATCTGTTCTTCTTGCCACGTTAATATTGGTATTCGTTACTGCACCATTGATAGTAGTAACTGAAAACCTCTGGATCCATGAATATTTGATGATTATTTGATAGCTTCATGTGGTATACCTTTGTCAGATATCCTGAAGTTAATAACACAATAGTTTAGACCATCTGACCTTTGTCAGATATCCTGAAGTTTCTAACACAATATATAGTTTAGACCATCTGACTTGTGTTGCAGTGCCTTTTTTCTATGTATGTTCCCTGTCCAATTTAGCGACTTTAAGAATATGAATAGAGACATTTAAAAAAAAATGTACAACATTGCGCATTTTTAAGCAGTTGCAATCTAGACCTGTAGAGTCGCTACAGACCAGAAAACTTTAAGGATCCCTGTACCACTGCTCAAAACTGTAAAAAGAAATGTTAGGGATGCTTGTGCCTATAAATTGGAAGGTGTTTTTTTAAAGCATGATAATAGATTTAATGAACTATTTCTGAAAAGAAGTCCATATTATACCTTGGGAAACTTTTATGAAAAAGTTAAAAGATAAAACAAACAAAATAAAAATCAACGATAGCACTGTCGTGTACCCGTTACGGATTGGTCTTTTCAAGATGGCGGACCAAGATTGTCACAGAAGGTAGGTTGTCACTTTAAGCTACAATATCACTTATTATAAGTACACTCTAACCGAGACAAGTAACAAGTCTAGCTCAGAAATACTCGATAGTTATATTACAGCATTTGTTTGCAGCTGATTAGTTCATAAACAACTGTGAATCCTTCACAAATTTGGCCAAACTGTTAAACTTGGTATCAGAGCGTGGTTCGCCGTGAGTTTTTTCTCATATTGAATTACTTAGACAGTCTAATGTTTATTTTTATTGTCGGAGACACTCTTGTTTAACATCCGCTTTTACGTAATATGATGTTTATGCTCACAACCCTACGATAATTACAATTATGAATGAAAACCATTTTGTTTACGTTACGGATTGGTCTTCATAAATTTCATGCAATTTTGAGGGAAAATGTTATGGATTGGTCACAAAAAGTTATGTTGGTTTGTGAGACAATTACTGGACAGGCAATGTAAATAGGATGACTTATTTATCAGCAGAATTCACAATAAATATACATGTCCGTACCATATTTGCAGTTATAAGCGTCCGTACCATATTTTCAGTTATAAGCGTCCGTCCTCTCAAAAACACCCCTCCCCTTTTTGGACACTTATTGAAATGATGTAAGCACCCCCCTTTCCTACACACCCTCCATTTAGTACTAAGGTACACTTCACATCAGACACTACAGATTCCCAATCAGACTAGACTGTTTTCCATTGTTTTATAAAAAAAGAGAGACATATTTGAAATTATCCTTGGTGAGTGTCTGAAAGTTTTTTTGCCTTTACAGCAACTAATATTATGTTTTGTTAACTAAGAAATGCCCCCTTCTGCAATTTCTAAAATGCCTTGGTTGCTAATTACAGTGATTATTGTTGTACTTACCATTTTTGTTTCTAAAGAACAGTTGCTACCTCCTGAACGTACCTATCCTAGTGGTTTTTATGTTTTCTTTTTTCTCATACAAACATAAAACAATTTCTTTGAAATGGACAATCAATAGCTTTATTATGGCAGGTGCGCCAAGGTAAACAATACCTAAACAATCGTTTTCAAGGCTTTGTTTAGAAGTCTCACATACAAAAAGTGTAAGTTAATGCCCGAGAAGCTGTAAACTGAAACCTTGCCATTCATGTGTATTCCTTAATGGTTGAAATGAAATTAATAAAAAGTTCTTCCAAGTGTTTTTCCTTCCGCTTAAATTGCATGTACAGTATTTATAATCTTGTTTGAATATTAATTAAATACTATTCAAACTAAATGGTGTCAAAAGATCTAGACTTCATGACGGCTGACAGGGTTGGATTCACATTTTAATAGATAATTTTTCAGATAAGATAAGATTTCATCTGAAAGAACAGCTCAAAAGATGCCATTTAAATGTGTTATGTTTTATCTAGGGTGTACATACACTTATTTCATTTATGCTTTTGATTCTGAGAACGTGTATTCTCCCCCATGGAAATTTCAAAAAGTTGGCAAGGATGAAAAATAAATACCAGGTAATTATAATATCAATTGAGAAAAAAACCATAATTTAAATGTACGTAAGTATGATTTTATAATCTCCACTTCTTACAATAACATGAAAAGGTTCATTTTGCATTGCCACACTGTACTGTTTATTTTTAGAATCAATGTAATTGAAAACAGGTTTTGCTAATAATAGATAGCCGACCTTAAAAGGACCCACCAACCAATGGATTTACCTGTGGAATTGTTATGCTAATTAGGAGATCACTGAGCTGGATCCACTGGCTTGTGAAGTAGCTTACACTGTACACACGTATACCTGTTCAGTACAGGTAGATTGTAAACAGGTCTAATACAGGTAGGCTGTGGTCTCCTAGCAGACAAACCAAAATACACCAATATCTTATAGGAATATATCTGAACTGGTAAAAGTAAAAAAAGACACGTTTAGGATATATGAGCTCAGAGTTGTGTGAGATGACTTGAGGACGACTTACATGTGTATGGACAGGTAAGTAAAATTAGTAGTGAAGTACTTCTTACCTGTGAGACTGAAATGTTACCGGCTCAATGACATGTTCTACCGACATTGACAAAACAAAATGACATACTCGTAATGTCTATTTCATAACACAGACATATTTATAAACGTAATGTTTATACAAAGAATCAATACTATATGGGTTTTGGATTCAAATCTACCTCTGTTATACAGACGTCAGATCAATGGTACATACAGTGACATTGAGTTTCTATAAGGTTCTGGAACCCATAGAACCCATACTCTATTTTATCCTTAATAATGATTTATAAAATGTCTAATTTCTGATATACCAATATTTGACTATACAGAGGCATGAGGCGGAGACCTACTATAATTAGAGCCGATATGTTACGTATAATTTTACACTCCTTTCTGTTTGAAGTGAGATAATTCACGAAAATTCTTTCTCACAATGCCTGGTGTATTATTGTACAATATGAAAGAATGGTGGCTATAAAGGTCAGCCACCCGAACCAACTTTTTCTGTATACATGATGTACTATATTTCCATAACTACATGTACTTCCAGCTCTACACTGTGGCCTATATACACAGGGTTTTATACCAATCACTAATGAATCATGGCTCAACAAATCAAAGACATTAAGATATGAAATGGACGATTAATTTAAAACAGATTTAGACAATACTGATTACAAGGGAATTATTTTTAGAAAATGCGCTAAGTGTGCCTTTGTTCAATTTATTATAAGGCTTATTGATGTTGATGTCAAAACATCTATTTAAACAGTAACAGAAACACTCTGTGACTTCTACAAGTACACCAGAGCTTATTTCAACCAAGGAGATAAATCTCTATAAAGAGGTTATATACCTAGGCAGTCTAAACAGATGGTTTTGTAAACAATTTTTAGTTCCCTTATCATTGTTGAAGCCTCTAAATAAGTTGAAGGTATTCCAAGACGTCCCTTATATTAACTGTCTACATAGGGGCTCTGGGCCATTACCAGTCTACATTCCTGCATGGTCAAATGCTAGCCTGTCAATTCAAAATCTGATGAACCATCAAGATGATATCTACTTGGTCTATATCTAGGTCGGTCGATCATGTCCCACTTGAAAACATTCTATTAACAAACAATGCTTCTTTGTAATGTATTGCGAAATATGTTTTTGTCTGTTTCATATCGGAGCGTGGCACAACTATACCTTACATTTTCGCATCACCTTTAGATACAAGAGATATACTCACAAATTGCATACAAATAATCTTTAATGAGACAGGTAATATGCGTGAGTTGGTGGAACCCACCCTGAAGATCATGAGCTGTACTATAGGTAACACTGTCTGCCGGAGGATACTCGAAACCAAATATCACCTTGTACATGGATAGAATTAAAAGGCAGAAAACAAAAGTGTTGTCTAAAAACTACCTGTTGGACTGAAGCCAGCACTGGATGTCACAGTTTTAATATTTAGCAGCATCTTGAATTACAGAAGTGAACATATCTAAAACAGTAATGGTATCTATACATGTCAGACCTTCGTACCCAACTCACCCTTCCTCAGACACAGTGAGGTTCTTTACCTTTGATCAAACTTCAAATCAAAGTTTACATAAACATTATCAAGCTGTAACGATTAATACCGACCAGAGCAGGAATCCTAAACTTCATATCAAAATCTATATAAACATTATCTTTGACAACCTTTACCCACCCCAAGCTGGAATCTCAAACTGATAAGGCAACAGGGTCTGTCCAACTTCGGCCAGAAATTCTAAGCATTAACATCTTTACGCTCACCAATGGTAAACTTTCTAGTCAATACCGCTGCTGTCATGAGCACTTTCGTCAACCCTGCATGAACTGGTACAGGGCTACATATTTTTATGCCAGTCTACTTCAAATCGAATGATTTAAATCACGATTTTGCAATAGGTGTCAACAGTTTTGTATTGACTGAAAGCTTACTGGTTATAAGTGCACTAGACCGATGAGGCTGTTCAATGTGGGAAGATCCACTTCATATTAGTCTTGCCCAAACACCAGACACCACACCCTTACCGCCACACTCCTACGTAAACCGTACGTCCTTTAACCTGTCTATTCACCTAACCAGACAGGAATTGCATACAAACCATTATGACCAAAATGCAAATTACTCTTTATACAAGATGAGGTAACTTTGAGCTAAGCACCGTATTTAGTATTAGACCATACAGCTATAGTTGTTAAGTGAGGACCAGCTTAAGAAACGCTGTGGCTGATTTAATCGTCAGTACCAATCTTGTGTTTGAACTTTACACATCATCTTATAAACATTTACTATATAAAGGATATATTATCCGTTTATGACCAAAATAGGTGTCAATCGATACCTGTGTGATTACGTGACATCACTCTGCAGATCACTGAGTAAAACACTGCTTATATTACATAGCACTGCTGAGAGAATCAAATTCCTTCATACTTGAGGTTTGTGACAGTCTTGTTATGAAACACACTTCAAGAGACATATAAGTAACATTGAATGATGAAAGATTTACAAGAAGCGGTTCAAAAATTACTGTCAAATCCTAACATGAAAAATATATACATGACAGATTTTTTTTCTTCTGTTTCAGCTGAAGAGAAACACCTGTAAAGCTAGTATACCAGAAGAAACCCAGGATGACCTAACTGGAGATTAATACAAACAACATTAAACGAGAGTCTTGAACCACAGCTAAGGATTTGTAACAATGGGATCATCAGTCCTAAATTTTGGGCTTGCCCTTGAACATGACATTGATGAGCAATACCAATATACTCCAGGCGAGGTTGTCAGGGGCAATGTGAACCTTGAAACCAATGGTCGCACTGCCATACGCAGGATCACTATCAACATTCGTGGTGAGGGAGTAGTGGCTTGGGAGGACCAGGTAAATGGGGCGTTCAAGGCTAACGAAGAATACATCAATGCCAGTCACGTTGTGGAAGAAAGCCAAGGAAAAGAGCCTATTATGCTAGAAAAAGGCAACCATCAATTTGACTTTGAGTACAGACTACCTGACAATCTGCCTTCTTCTTTTATTGGTAAGTTTGGGAGTGTTACGTATGTGTTCAAGGCTAGTGCTTATGGTGATCGCCCTGGTGACACCTCACTCATCAGTGAACCCTTTCTCATCCTCCGCAGTCTGCCCCTCCCCGAGCGATTCAGACATGGCGCTTCCGCAAAATTGGAAAAACGCATATGGAAAAAGCTGTCAAGTGGGAAAGTCAAGCTCTCAGCCAGTATAAACCGGGTAGGAGGAACCCAGGGGGAGGACCTGTTCATAAACGCTGAGGTAGCAAACAGATCTCCTGCCAGGATTACTGCGATGCAGACCTCAATTATCATGAATACCCTCTACCACGCTCAAAACCGTGCTATACCCTTCCGTCAAATTGTCAATAAGCGACGGGACGAGTATGAACTATTACGTGGTGACGGACGTCGATGGCAAAATGTGCGTCTGTCTATCCCTCCCTATATCCCTGAAACGAGACTCGAGTATTGTGATATCATTGAAGTCTCCTATACTCTACAGTTCAGGATAGAAATCGCAGGTGGGAAAGAAATGAAAATAGAATTTCCATTTATGGTCGGATCCATGCAAGAAGGACATGAAATTGTGTCACGTAATAAAAACAGCATCATGAACCGTCAGTGGACGTTGAGCTCGAAGGAGCTCCAAATGGGCCCAGCAGGTGACCCGGCCCCGGATTACGACCATGATGGGGACTGGTATCACGAGAATGTGCCAGAACTTCGCCCAGAAGATTCTAAGGTTACAAACCCATTGTTTCAGGATCATGACAAAAAGATTACACATAAAAACATTGAAAACTTCCAACCTACACTGGATGAGCTGCCAGAGGTTATTGAAAACACAAAACTATGATACTGGGATTCTATCTAATGTTCCACAATGGATTACAGATAGTAGTGAAAAGGGTTGCATCTTTTCATTACAATGAACTGTGCAAAGGTATATAATACAGTATACAAACTTTTTTTTCAGGAAGATGACCATTTGTGTTAAGACTATGAAAACTCAAGTTTTTGATTGGAAAAGCATGTTTATTTGAGAATGTGTGACTGGTTTAGATTTAGATAGAAAAACAAAGAGTATATAATTACAAAGCTATGTTGTGATATATACATTTCAAGGAGAAGACTTTTAGCATTATAGTCAATGATAAATTAAAAGTTGAACAAATATCTCTGTGCAGTTGTTTCTAGACTATTCCCCAGTCCTGACCCAGGATAGGGCTGCCAATGTGAGCAGCCTGGCTGTATTTACAATAAAATAAAATGTGACGTTCCTGCAATATGGAACAATATAAAGTAGACTTGACTACAACACTGGGGGCAGTTATGGGCGTGGGAAACAAGAGTTCTTATTGCCAATAAAAGTCATATAAGTGCTAATATCTCATAGTTGATAGTGTAGATGTTAAAATGATTTTTGCTGAATTTCTTATATAAATTGTCATGAATTGCCAAGGTAGAGCTTAAAAGCTTAGATAACTTATTTTTGTGTGATAGATTTTACTATGAATACATTAAAATATGCTGTAACTAAAAACAATAGTTTTCACTATTCATAAATATTGATATATCAATCACTCATGTGCTTAAAGTAGAACCACCCTCATGTGTAAATAAATTCGGTTTTTGGAAGACGTCCTAATGGATCAAATATCACTAAAATGCCTTTTCTGCCTTCAATGCTTTAAGTTTACATGTATATATATTTAATGAAGGATTTATTTTAGTAACGGAGGTATGAGGCATGTTTTACTCCGCTCAAGGTAATTTTTTCTTAATGTTGGGAGCCCAAGGGTCCATTGCTCTAGATCTAAACAAGTAGTCATATGTCTTATGGTATTACGTTTTTGCTCATTAGATAATGGTTTAAAGATTTATTTATTTTTTTAAATGGATGTTTCCACTTAAACTAATGATAATCTAAATTAATCTGCAG
The DNA here is from genome assembly GCF_002113885.1 of Mizuhopecten yessoensis. Lineage (NCBI taxonomy): Eukaryota > Metazoa > Mollusca > Bivalvia > Pectinida > Pectinidae > Mizuhopecten > Mizuhopecten yessoensis. The sequence continues at coordinate 1,554,013 of NW_018404269.1, read as the reverse complement.
TACCTTTAATTCACATACAAATACCTATAGAAACATCATAACCCTCAAAAAGCCAAATTTCACCTTAAAGTTTGCTTCTTTACTTAGGGTCTAACATTATGCGGGACAGGAGGAAAATTAACCATCAAAATGAAACAGATCCCAATGCAATCATAGCCCTATAAATGCAATTTCTTTTTGCAGTTTTTGTATATATATATTTATACATGTGTTTATTCCAATGTGGTTCTGTTCAATGTATCATATCTACAAATGTCTATCAGTACAAATTGTGTCTACATTTTAACTCATTCACCCCTGAAATTGCTTAATGAATTATTCCAACCGTGTGATTTCAGGGGTGAATGAGTTAAGTAACATCACTATATGTATATCCCAGGATAATTACACTGTCTTTATTATTCTCACGGGACATGATGCAGCATTTTGTTTTTGTCAATTACATGAAATGTACATAATATATAGTTGTTATATCATTAAAATATTTCCAGTCACATTACCATGATTTGTGTAATTAACTACAGTAGAACAGGCATTTTTTGTCTCCATCTATCAACTTAAGAGTGCATGCTACCTTACTGAAATAGATCTCCTACAAAAAAAAAAGATTTCTAAAGTAAGAAATAGGTGAAACATCTTTTATAAAACTTAATGAAATATAATGTAACTCCTATCAAAAAGATTTTTTAAGTAAGAAATGGATCAAACATCTGTTATAAACAGCAATCTGATTTTAACTTTACAGTTGTTTGAGTAACACAACATATTTATTCATGATTTTTTAAGGGAAATAACGCTAACACAAATCATTGATATAATGTGTGTGGTAGCATGTCCCCTTTACTACACATCAGACATCCAGCTATATACATTACAATGCTAATGGGTAAAGAAAACTTCACCTGTAAATTGGTACATGTTAGGTAGGTAAAAGTGGGTGTTGGCCAGTTAATTGTTGTTTACAAATTAAACTTGAGGCATGACTCATAATGAAAAAAGTTCCTTATCATAGGACGATCAAGGGTAGTAGAACTTGCACTAGTATAGTCCTCCAGATAGTATAATATATACTAGTTAATAAAATCTCAATGATAGTAGACCATGAAGTACTCCCCGGTATCTGAATGCTATGGCATTGTGTACAATGTATAATGTTCAGTTTATGTAAAACTGTCTGTAGGGTCACTAGATTGTCCATTATACAATAACCTCCAATTTGTTATTTAAAACCTTTACACGACACAGGCCATAACCTTCAGGACCCCCTCACGTGTACACGACACAGGCTATAACCTTCAGGACCCCCTAACCTGTACACGACACAGGCTATAACCTTCAGGACCCCCTAACCTGTACACGACACAGGCTATAACATACAGGACCCCCCAACCTGTACACAACACCGGCTATAACATCCAGGACCCCCTAACCTGTACACGACACAGGCTATAACCTTCAGGACCCCCTAACCTGTACACGACACCGGCTATAACCTCCAGGACCCCCTAACCTGTACACGACACAGGCTATAACATACAGGACCCCCTAACCTGTACACGACACAGGCTATAACCTCCAGGACCCCCTTACTTGTACACGACACAGGCCATAACCTTCAGGACCCCCTAACCTTTACACGACACCAGCTATAACCTCCAGGACCCCCTAACCTGTACACAATACAGGCTATAACATACAGGACCCCCTAACCTGTACACAACACAGGCTATAACATACAGGACCCCCCAACCTGTACACGACACCGGCTATAACCTCCAGGACCCCCTAACCTGTACACGACACCGGCTATAATCTCCAGGACCCCCTAACCTTTACACGACACAGGCTATAACCTACAGGACCCCCTAATCTGTACACGACATAGGCTATAACATACAGGACCCCCCAACCTGTACACGACACCGGCTATAACATCCAGGACCCCCTAACCTGTACAGGACATAGGCTATAACATACAGGACCCCCTAACCTGTACACGACACAGGCTATAACCTTCAGGACCCTCTAACCTGTACACGACACCAGCTATAACCTCCAGGACCCCCTAACCTTTACACGACACAGGCTATAGCCTACAGGACCCCCTAACCTGTACACGACATAGGCTATAACATACAGGACCCCCCAACCTGTAATCGACACAGGCTATAACATCCAGGACCCCCTAACCTGTACTCGACACAGGCTATACAATCCAGGACCCCCTAACCTGTACACGACACAGGCCATAACCTCCAGGACCCGAGAACCAGTATGTAAATAGTTGTTTATTTCCCCAGGACAAGTAGAGAACATTGTTTGACATCCTTCCATGCCTTATAGATTTAAACTGGTGTAATTCTATGGCACTGTTTATATTGTATTATGACAGGGTCCAGACTTATTAGTTCACTTTTCAATGCAGGGATTAAAGTCCATTTGAAGCCTTCCAACATGGACAAAATATTATAATATTTCGAGATTCTATTGTAACTGTTGAGTTAACATAAGTCTAAGAGTATATCTGTACATCACCTGGAGTTTGTAGTGGCTACTCAAAATACTAAATTAAAGTGTCAGACTGGCATTCAAACTTGGGACCTTCAGACTCTATAGCCAGATGCTCAAAACTAATGTATACTGGAAAATTTTCGCTGCAGTTCAATTTTTTTCACCTTTTTCGACCTCCGTAATGAGGGTGAATTCATCATTAAAGCAAAAATTTGTAAACACCATAATATACATGGCAAATAAACATGAAAGGGCAATTTCAAGACTGGACGGAAACAGATTTTACCATCAAAGGCCGAAATTTGACTGGGCAAAACTTTCCCAGTATTCTATGATAGAGAGCTATTTGGTCACTTGGTCATCATTCGGTCAAGCCTGGCAATACATATACATGTATATACATAACCTAATACCGTAGCACGCTGCTCCATCATTATTGAAGGACAATGTTGTACAACAAAGACTTCATCCAACTGATAAATACTACACAGAATATTACCAGTAAAACAGCTAAAAACAAAGAAACGGGCAGTCTAACAATCCAAATCTAACCTACATTCACTCAGTCAGAGCTTGACAAAGGCACCAGTCGGATAATTCACACATAAGTCCAAGATATGAGATAATAGCAACTACAGCAAAACCTGTCTACAGTGACCACCCAAAGACAAGAGGAAAACTGACCCCAGTATATAGAATGTATACCAAAACACCATTTTTTAATAATATATTGTTTCTAGAGGCAGGTGATATTTATGACAAGTTTTATAGACTATATTGTTTATTTTTAGATATAACAGTCACCTATAAAAGCTGGATAACATGGGGACAGTCTAAAAACAAACAGGACCTGCGTATATTTCATTTTATTTTCTAACAGCAGTCCACAAGGATGTCATACAGGATACATTTTCTAAGAGTTGTACATTTTTTTTTAAGTCATGATTATATATGTTGTCTGGCAAGCTATGTATCACATGTCAGATGGCCATGGCTTTAAGAATGTACAAGGAAGTATCGACACCAATCGCCTGTCCCAGTTTAACAGAAAAAACACCAAGGACATACAACTTTGTAAAGAGCATTAGGGCTATAAATACCATTAAAACAGAAAGCATGCCTGGCTTCACCTGTGTGAGCATTTATGGTGCCCCCGTGTCTACATATAAAAAAATTGTGGTATAAATTCCCACAATTCTATCACACAATCCTTTAAAACATGGACCATTGAAACATAACAAGACGTTACATTCTGTCCTTCTGAACAGGAAGATTGGTGAAAAAAAGTTATTTAAAGTTTATTCATACTTAACTGATTTGGTTGACAATTTGTTTATTAATCCTTTCTATGTTACTTTAGTAGACTCTACCATGCTTTGATCTGGATGAGTCCATTATGGTTTACAGTGGTGAAAGGGTTAATTAAATGTGAGTGTCTTTTGCCTTGACCTTTGAATCATGAAATTTTCTAAGGTTTACTTGAAATTCAACTTCAAGACAACCTTAATAAAATGTTTGATCAAAATTCATTGAGAAATGAACAAGTCACTAATGTAATGACACTGAATCAGGATGAGGCAAGATAGGGATGAATAAACAGGACGGGACAGTCTTGTTCACACTATTTATATACACCCTCCCATAAAATGGCAGGGCATAAAACGAGTTTCTTAATCTTACCTTTTATGAAGTAAAATATAGAAAAAATCATGCTTGCTCTACACTCACTTAAGGATCCCCAAGCAACTGCCACAAACTGTATCTATGTGTTTGAAACTTTTTATCCAGCATGACTATAGCTTTGATAAGTTATTTCTGAAAAGAAAACCGTACCTTGCGAGACTTTTATGAGAAATATCAAATATTAAATACACAAAATATAAGCAATTTTTACAACAGTGTTCAGAATGGAAAAAAAATCAGCAGGGTCAGATCCGGGTTCGAACCCTGGACTTAAGATTGTTAAACTATCGCTCTAACAGATTCCGCTACCTGGTCAATGGAAGTGTCCTTGCCCAATTGATCTACAGTGATATCTAAACGGAAGTTAAGGGGAGATTACTGTATATAGGAGAAACCACAGTGCAGTGGGACAGGGACACTTAAGGTTCAGGAACAGAAGATTCATAAAGACTTATAGATCAATGAACTTCAAGTGTTTGACTACTGACTATACAGACCTGTCCATGCATCACAGAAGACAAATCTATATACATGTACATATGTAATGAGCTTCTAATAAGGTATCTGTCAAACCTTTAAGCTATTTCCTAATGATAATAACATTGTACCTCTAAACTTCATACTCCTGTTAAACACAACAGCCTGCAGCTGGTCCAGAAAAACATTACACACACTATTTTCTTTTGACAACTGGGACTAATCAATCATGGCTTGTGTGACTTACTTATTGTTCCTCTCTATATTCACGTCATTATAAACAGATAATGATTTATTATTTTTCAAGTGACTGCCTGTGTTGGTGTATTCATCTCTGTATGAATTCTTTTATCACCAGCTGTAAAACTTCAGAGAATGACTTAAGTATTGATTTGTCATGTTTAAGCTGACAGTGCAAGTTAAGAACCACTCCAGTGCATGGAAACAAAGATAATGGACCTCATGCATTAGTCTGAGGTGTTTAACTCATTCACCCTTGAAATTTCATAATGAACTATTTCAACTTTTCAATTGGAAAAGTTCAAATTTGACTACAGGGGTGAATGAGTCAAAGCAGCAGGCAGTGGGTCTGAGTCACAATAAAACTGTAAAAATTTGTGATGCTGTTTGTGAGGAGATGTCTCGACAAGGATTATAATATTAATTTGTGTGGCCTGTTGGTGGTCCTTAACTTGCAGTGTCAGCTTTAACATTGAACATCAATAGCAAGTTGTTTATTGAAACCGAGTTACTCAGCTGGGGATGACAGAATACATACAGTGTTACACTACAGTGGGCAGTCACTCCGTAAAAAACTTCAATGATAAATAATATAAATCACACTGTGTTTATAATGACATATAGAGTGAAATGATAAATAGGTTACACAAGCTATGATAGATTACGTTAATATCAAATATCAAAAGAAAAAGGTGTATTTAATGTTTATCTCGATCATCTTCACGCTGAGAAAAAAAAGGAATATATAATTCAGGTAATCATCGTAGGAGGATACAAATTTACTTCACCCTTTTATATAATCCATCAACTGATAAATGACAACAAACTGTAGTGTTGAAAGATTGACCAATTTATATAGGTCACATAGGTGTGTCTGTCTATAGAGGTCACATAGGTGTGTCTGTCTATAAAGGTCACATAGGTGTGTCTGTCTATATAGGTCACATAGGTGTGTCTCTATATAGGTCACATACCAGTAGGTGTGTCTGTCTATATAGGTCACATAGGTGTGTCTGTCTATATAGGTGACATAGGTGTGTCTGTCTATATAGGTATCNATCACATAGGTGTCTGTGTATATAGGTCACATAGGTGTGTCTGTCTATATAGGTGACATAGGTGTGTCTGTCTATAAAGGGCACATAGGTGTGTCTGTCTATCTAGGTCACATAGGTGTCTGTCTATAAAGGTCACATAGGTGTGTCTGTATATATAGGTCACATAGGTGTGTCTGTGTATATAGGTCACATAGGTGGGTCTGTCTATATAGGTCACATACCAGTAAGTGTGTCTGTCTATATAGGTCACGTAGGTGTGTCTGTCTATATATGTAACATAGGTATGTCTGTCTATATAGATCACATAGGGGTCTGGGTATATAGGTCACATAGGTGTGTCTGTTTATATAGGTCACATAGGTGTGTCTGTCTATATAGGTCTCATAGGTGTGTCTGTATATATGCATCACATGGGTACAATAACTATAGTCCATGTCTCTATGGACAGATATTCTAAGAGTCATGGAAATTCAGGTGTGTCTGTCTATATAAATCACATATCAATGGGTACAATAACTAGCCCATGTCTTTATGGACAGATCAACTTAGGGTTATAGAAGTTCAGGAGCGTGTCTGTTTTATATTCATCACATATTAATGGGTACAATAACTAGCTCTGACAATGATGTTTCTATGGACACATAAACTTAGGGTCATGAAAGTTCAAGTGTGATTGTCTATATTCAATACATATCAATGAGTATAATAACTAACTAACATCTCTATGGACACATAAACTTAGGGTCATGGAAGTTTAGGTGTATCTGTTTTATATACATCACATATCAATGGGTTTCAAATTCAGGTGTGTCTGTCTATAAACTAGCTCATGTCTCTATGGACCTATAAACTTAGTCTTAGGTTCATGGAAATTCAGGTGTGTCTGTCTATATAAGTCCCATATCTATGGTTACAATAACTAGCCCATGTCTCTATGGACTGATAAACTTACGATCATGGAGATCCATGTGTGACTGCCTATATATGTCACATATCAATGAAAACTAGCTCATGCCTCTATGGACAAATAAAGTTACGGTCATGGAGATTCAGGTGTGACCTCTCTATACACTACAGGTCACATATATGTACAGATAGACTTCTGGTCACAAAATGTGACAGATGTGACTGTCTAAATACATCATATATATATGGGTACAATAACTATGATAGCTCATGTCTCTATGGAAATTTAACCATAGAGTCATGGAGATCCAGTATGACCTAGCTATAGAGGTGACATATAAATGGGTACAATAACTACGATAGCTCATGTCTCTATGGAAATTTAACCATAGAGTCATGGAGATCCAGTATGACCTAGCTATAGAGGTGACATATAAATGGGTACAATAACTACGATAGCTCATGTCTCTATGGAAATTTAACCATAGAGTCATGGAGATCCAGTATGACCTAGCTATAGAGGTGACATATAAATGGGTACAATAACTACGATAGCTCATGTCTCTATGGAAATTTAACCATAGAGTCATGGAGATCCAGTATGACCTAGCTATAGAGGTGACATATAAATGGGTACAATAACTACGATAGCTCATGTCTCTATGGAAATTTAACCATAGAGTCATGGAGATCCAGTGTGACCTAGCTATAGTGGTAACACATATCAATGGGTACAACTTCCTGACTCTATGGAAACATAACTTATGGGCATGGAGATTAAAACATAATCTCTCTTGTGATCCATCATGTCGAACTTACAACCATAGATGTGAAAGTGTCCCCTGTCAATACATGTCACAAACAGTACCAATATTCACCATCCCATGACAATGCTGTCAAATTCAGTTGGCCTATGACAGAGAGCTTTGAATGATTTTTCACTATTGTAACATCATTATCAAGATGGCTGTTCTGTTGATTGAGAATACATGCAGCTTTCCATCGGTTTGAATGACAACTGAAAGTATTTCAAAATTTAAATGGGTTGGCGGGTCGACGCATGAATAAAAAAGGTGCGTTTCACATGCTGAAATATAATCAAATCACAACAAAAACAAAACTAAAAACTAAACACACAAAAAGTAAAACAAATATGGAGATGATGTAATAAACTACCACACATATATGGTGAGTATTTAAAAGGTCTCAATCAGGAGCAATATAAGCAAAGACAAGCAAGCTCAGGCAACGGTAGAAACAGGCCAGGTGAATGTACCTTTACCAGGTAAACACTAAATCATGCAGAAATGGTAATATACATGTATATGTCAACAAAAACGCTACATCATAAGCTGAATTCGTCTGTGAACAGTTAAGCAAAAGTGAAGTAAATGACTTCGTCAACTCACAAACCAAACTCTGACCTACCAACAGCGATTTATCCTTTCCTTTGAATTTTCGTGAAGTTTTCTTGCCTTTTCTAGAGCGATCCTCCTTTTAAAGCACAACCAAAAACAATGCTACTTTAACAAAATCACAAGACAATATCGATCGACTAGCCACACTGGAGGCAAAAACAACAATATAGAAAACTGCAAACATCTAAATAATATCTCAAAAGGCAGCAGCATTGTCTTCATAAATGAACAGAAATGATTTGAGAACTGCACCATAAAAATTGTACAAAAAGTTTTTAACTCATTCACCCCTGACGACACATTGAACTCTTTTAATTGAAAGGTTGGAATGGTTCATTTTGAAATTTCAGGAGTGAATGAGTTAATAAGCCTTCAATATGTGCGAAATGTTGTCGTTTTGTTTATCACTTGAAGCCGACTCTCATGAATATGTACATTGTACTAGGTAAGCAAGTGTAAGAAAATATCCCAAATTTACGACAGCATGTACATCAACAGATTTTTAATAATCTAATTTTGAGTAAGTATACTTTCTAAATATATATGTTAATCAATCTAACATACTTTCAAAAGTCTTGGTAATAATTGATATATTCTTTTAAAATATCATAACTTTACATGTACTGAACATTTTAGAATATGTCCATTTTACATACTTTCAAATGTTTCAAATAAATTGATCCTTTAAAACGATTCACCAAGCTAAGCAGAAACACTATAACATGCACCAGCTACAACTGAAAAATTGTGATATTTCAAATAACAGAAAATTATACAACAAAACAGACTGAAAATGTCTGCATTAAAACAAACAATTAATGCTTTCAAAACTAACTTGTCATAAAAATAATTAACATTTTTTTTTTCATATCATAAACAAATTTGTTTCTGTTTTTGTTTCTGTCAAGATCATAAAAGCAATATTTGAAAGGAAAGGAAAATGTGTAAGATGTGTTTCTATTCACATGTATACAACTGAAGTTCATGTATCATTACCATCACAGTCATATTTATGTGCAACAAAATGATTACAACTTTAAAACAAAATTGTGAATTTATGTTAAAGTCACTTTTGATTTTATATTGTACCTCACTTAGCATTCCTCAATAAATGAGGAAACTATAAAAGGTAGAATTTCCACGGAAAGAAATATGTCTTTAGACCAGAAGAATGCTTTTATGATCCACTGACAAACATGATAAAACGAGAACTGTTAACTAACTCTGACCTTTTGTCTTTTCATCAATGCCTACACAAATGTTTAAAAAAACGATTAATTTTGATTTGTCACAGAAATTCTGTTAAAAACTGCAAACTAAAAAAAACGACAGCAAATTCATAGAACCACACATGATTAATATTCATAACACTCATTAATATTCCTTGACAACTTCATTGAAAGTTTGCTCTCTAGCTGGCATTCCAAACCACAATGTGCTAGCTATTGTAATACACTCACTCCCACGTAAATGATGATTAATTTTATGAAAGAACAATGTATATTGTTTTCTTAGTGCTGCAAGCACTGGCTGAAATAAGCCAATAAAAGTGATGAACATGTTTAGAAAAATATGAAGAACTTGATCAGGTCTGTAATAAAATGTTTTAATTATTGTATTATGTATCCATTTCAGACAGAAGTTTTGTAAACTGAAACAGAATAAAATAATATCTGACTACTAAAAGAGGTATTTGAAATCACCTCTTATTTTCTAAGTAAAATTTTGTGATCTTAATTAAAATTATGTTGTATAAGTAACATACACAAGTTAGAGAAAACCAGACTTTTTCATGTAAAACAATTAATTTCTGTCAGTTAAATTTCCATTAGTTTCTACCCCATTTTAACCACAGACAAGTACAGATGTAACCCTAGCCCAAGACAGGTACACTTGTAAACAACATCTTGGTACGTTATGTACCTGTACAACAAATACTGTGACACCTGAGGCAGGTATATGAGCAGGTGTGTTACAACATGTACCTCTACATCCGGTATACGTGAAGGCCCTATAACTGTCTGTGATGACTAAAACTAATTTAATAAGTGTATTGCATAATGTGTTCGTGAATAATATTATAATATCTGTTCAATTTGTTATAATTAATGTGCTATAAATGTAACATGCAGATTTCGGATGGATTTAATTTTCTATTTAAATGTCAATCCTATAGTAATCCTTGATAAAAAAAAAGAGTTGATTTAAGTTTGTGATCCATATACAAATTTTAATTTTAAAGCTTTTCCGTTCCCAGAAGGATCAACAATGTCTAATAAATATTCAATCAATCACTTCAGGAAAGCAATCATGTACTAGGATCAACAGTATCTAAGATATTCAATCACTTTAGAAAAGCACAGACACACACTGAAGTTAGTCAGACACCAGAAAATAAACATGTACCGAGACCACTGTAGTAGCAGAAGATACCGTCTTTTCTTTGACTAGCACGGTTATAGTGACTTTCGGTTCGTCAAGCTGTAAGACAGAGCGAAGGTAAACACTACTTGTCAAGGATGATAAAGAAAACGCTGCACAGATATCTCTCCTGTACTGTACTGACGAGGTGTAAATGATGTGCACACGTTATTTACTTTAGTTTATGTGTAAGTCACTGATCCTGTTCAAATCACCACAGTCAATCTTCAATGGACTCTAATTGATCACTAACATTAGCAGAATTCCACAGATTACACCCTACAGGGTGTGGATGATAAAGAATTATACAGAAGTTAGAGGATATCCTCATACAATAATTAAAATTGAAATACATATCAATCTATTTATAAAGAAATATTATATGATTAAATTTCATTTTTTTTTTTTTGTGTCAACAGGTACAATATAATGCAAAACATAATTGATGAAATAGGATTTGGAAACAAATTTTACAACTTTTATAAATCCGTCTCCAGGTTGTATTGTATGATTCAAACCATTATGTGGGTTTTTTATCACTATTTCAGGCAAATTTTTTTTTTTATATAAACCAATTAAAAAAACTAATGAAGATGTTTTGTATGAAACGTAGGGCACAGAAAACCGGAACCTAAGATGTACAACTTAATGTTTTTAAAAATTCTACCAGCACAACCTATATTTTCATAGTAAATACTGAAAGTTGTCTCTAGCCCTTACACAAAATCTACTAGCCCCAGGTGTTAGGCTAGTGGAAATCTACACATCTGTACATATCTAACATAGGAACGTCACTTCATAGACAGCCAATATACAGGTAAGGTAACAGGAATTTGTGTTTATTAAAAAAAGAGAAATTTTAACTAATTTAAAACATTATTGTTAATCATCATTTTTCACCTCCAAATGATTGAGTCAAAGGTATAACAAAAAATCTTCATCAATTATTTTTACTAACACCAAAATTTGTTTGCTGCAGTTACTTTTTCACTTTTTTCACCCTCTGTAATGAAAGGGAGCTAACTGATCATGATTGTGAGTATGTTTCACCCTCCGCAATGAAAGAGAACTTATTATGATCGTGAATATTAATAAACTGCCCACCAATACATACTGCCATTTCTTCTGTTTCATGTAAAGGGTGAAATCAACAGGACATGAATATTGATATTCCAGGAGAGGAGGCGATAGATCGCAGGGTAAAGGTTGACCAGTACACAACACCTTCTAGTATCTAGTAGGGGGCAGCCACATACACCCTGCTGTTGTGACATTTAACCTATTTTTCAGATTGTATAAGGAGTTAATACGACAACATTGAAATGATTCCAACAAACTACTACACAATCTTAAACATCAGTGAATACACAACAAAATGTTTACAACAAGTTAAACAAAAATGTGCATAACAGCAAACACAAATGACTTTTTGTGAAAAGAAGTGGTTTGTTTGAACTGTGCCTGTTACCCTAAATATTGAGATTGTCCCGATAGAAATCAGATATGTTACTTTTAAATCTTCAAAGATCATTTGCAATCAAAAATATATTTAAAGTTTTTGAATATGTTTAAAATTTGAATAAGTGAATGATATGTATATATACTGGGTACAAAGAAATGCAGAATCACACTGTGTTTTTAATTTAATTTATAATATTAAGCAATGAGGTTCCTATTCTCCCCTGTATATGTGTATATTTATAGATAGGTTTGATAACACAAACAGTATGTTTTAAGAAACAAGTCTATCAAAAAAATTTGACACTATATAACTCGGAACTCCTGACTACAGTTTTTCGTAAATTTTTGTGGGGATTTATTTGATACATTTATCAACAAGAGTTATCAGACTGTGCCAACAACTAACAGGTGCAGACATGAATAGTGCTGAGTATCAGATACGCATGTACTTACATCCGGGTGTCGGTCAACCATGAAGAACCGACAGACAGCCAGGTCATAATTTGTCAGCTCCTCTTTCACCATGTTGGGGTACTGCTGGACAATAGATGCCTGGTCCTTGTGGAACACCTCATACCTGTCAATAAGGGGAAAACAATATGTCCTGAGTATAAGGATATAAATAAGGGGAGATAATCCACGAGGAGTTAATCAGACAGATAGTTTGAGTGATAAATCCAAAGTATATACATGTACATCCAAGCATAAAGATACTAATAAGGGGAGATAATCCACCAGGCACTGATCAGACAGATATTAAGTGAAAAATCGAAAGAACATCAATGTATGTACAAACAAACTATGTGACTAACAGGCCTCAGAAATGTATTTCTACCAACACAAGCTAAATTTTACATTGGAGGTGAAAATTTGGTAAAAGAGTTGTTGAGAGAACCATGTAAACACAATATTTATAAGTGCATGTTCTTGAAGTGGACATCTTATTATAAACATAAATCCACAAAGTCTAGAAAAGGTTTACTGGATCACTAGGTTTATGCCTCTTCTTCTCTTCCGAACTGTGGACCAACCTGAATGAAAACATCCAAAGATGTCCTAATCAAGGGGAGACAATCCCAATATTACAACAGGATTACCAGGGCAGTTCATAGTTAAAAGGCAAAATGAGGATAAAACCTGAGATTACTTACGCTGCCTTGATTTTTTCAAGCTTGTCCAGTGCCTTGCTGAGGCTGTCTCTGAGTGAGGTCTCGGAGGCGTCCTGTCTCATCCGATCCATGATAATGTCTAGGTTAGCCTCCTTCTCCTGTGAAATAGATTATATATATTTATACAACTTTAGTTACAGTCCATTTTGGATTAGAGTCCCCATGGCTCAGAATAACTTCATTCACTTGATCACCATTTTTACAATTACTATAGGAACACAACTTCGCATTAAGAATAGACAAGTTTCTGATTATATATTGTTATATAATATATATGAAAAGTAACCTTTGTTTATTTTTTTGTTTATTTATATTCACTGTATTGATAAATTCACCCTCATTACTGAGGCGAAAAAGGCAAAAATTAAACTGCAGCGATATATATCTTATAGTAAAACAAGGCAACAATGTCAAATATCAAGATCTCATGGCCAAAGCAGGGTTGATTGTCATATTGACAATGCTGTCAGTGACTCCAGATTTTGTGGCCAACCATAGATCTGCTATCTTACTGACCTGATTCTGATTGTCGTGCTGGTGGCGACACACTTCGAGCTTCTCCTGCAGTGCCCTCTCCTGTTTGGCGAGCCCAATCTCGTGGACATCCCAGACATGAGCTGATCCTTGGGCATATTTAAACAGGGACCTTAGTTTCTCATTGGAAAAATTGTTGTGAGTCTCAAGCGCTTTCTGAAATATATGCAAAAGATGAAATAATACTGCATTTTATGACATCAAAAACATTTCTTCAAATCATTACACATTTACATATTATATATACGTATCACATATCACTTTAACCACAACACGTAAGACATTACCCCATTTCTTCAATGACATACGATCAATCCTTATTTTTCATTCAGGCAAAGTTTGTAGTACAGTAAAACCTTATTATACTGTCACAAGTTTTGTTCAGCAAGACTTTAGCATTACAAAGGGTTTCGGCAATATATTGGGGGCAATGCATTGTTAACAAAAAATGGAAAAGGGACATTGAGATATGTTGTTAGTAATATGTTATTGAGGTTTTACCTATATAAACGAGGGGACTTATAGAAACTGTCTGAGATTTTGGTGTATAAAAATTAGGAATGTTATATTGAAGGGTTATCAAGGTTTGACTGTATATAAACAATGGGCTTTATATTGGGGTACATATTGTACTGTATAGCGCTTTAAATTTGCGGGGTCAATATTTTGCGATTTCGTATTCAGTACATATTTGCGGGGGTTAAATTTTGCTGTGCACCCTAACCCCAATTTGGAGTGTCATCATAAAAGGTTAATCCTCGAAATACAGATAAACCTTTAGAAAACACAGATTACGAGAATCGTCATCAACCAGTGACTTCACACGAAAGAAAATCATGTGTATGTACCTTTGTAGGAGTAGACTGTAATCAATTAACCACCTACTGTGTACACATAAATATGTTGTGGCCAAATATATATTATTTGAGTTCATTTAAGCTTGCATAATAGTTGGGTTATAAGTATTCTCAACATGTTGTGATAAGGTCCGTAAAAGTGGTTAACATTTTCGATAATTTTGCTGGTGTTTAGAATTCGCGGATATAATTCAGCGCGAATATAGCGAAATTAAAACCCCCGCCAAATATAATCACTATACAGTATATCAATTAGGGTGTTATATTTAGGTTTTACTGGTATATAAATGAGGGGCTTTATATTGAGCTACATACTGACTTACTGTACATAAATGAGGGTGTTATATAAAGGTCTTATTGTATATAAACCAGGCTATCAATTCAGATATTTAAGCATGTTTATATTTACACACTACACACAACTACCTTTGATCTTATTACGATTTGAGCAACAACAAAAAAGACATTACCGATTGTGTAGACCACAAATATAGTGACAAAAATCCACCTGTGAACATAGCACTACTATACAGTAATATCAGTACTTTGTTAGCTTGAATGTAAACCTATTTGTACGTACATCCATAGTGTCAAGATTCTGTTCAAACACTCGTTGTCTCTCTCCCACCAGGGGGAGCAGGTCATCATCTATCACCTGCTGAACCCGTGTAGACGTCACAATTCCATCATCCAATAGACTTGTCTGAAAAATCAAAGGTGAAAGTTAAAGTTAAAACTTAAGACATCACAATTCTGTCCAATAGGCAGGTCTGGAAATCAAATGACAAAGTTCAAATTATATTTTTGAAATCAAGAAAAAAATTAGAAAATGTTTGTAAAATGATAATAATAATAATTCAAGGTTCTTATATACCGCTTTATCACAACCTAGTTTGTAGGTCGTCTCAAAGTGGTTCACAAATTAATATCCATGGTTATAGAGCCTTTGCAACCAGTAATTATCTTTCTAAACTCCCTGGTGAGCATACAGCCGGTGCTGCCATTTAGGCGCTCACAGCTAGCATGCAACAATTCCAGCGCTGCCCAACCACGTACTCATTTACAGCTAAGTAGACTGGAAACAAGCGGTGTAAAGTATCTTGTTCAAAGATACAACACGGTGCCGAGACGTGAATTGAACCCGCAACCCTTCGGTCACAAAACTCTGCGTCCTACCACTAGACTACCATGTCTCCAAACATACACATGCACCCCCGACCCCAACCCTGACCTTTGAACCCCAACCCCAAACACAATGGAGCTAAATGCAAAGTCTAACCAAATTCAGTGAAGTGAAAAATATAGATCAATAGATCACAGTGACCTTAATTTTATAAACTGGTGTAGTACTCCTCAAACATTTTTGTAACAAAGAACCAAGTCTGACAACTGTTACTTGTACAAAAATAAAATACTGTAAAATCAATAATTTTTGTGGGATTTTATTTTTGTTGATTTCTTGAGTTCTCTTCATCCACGAAGTCACAGGTTCACAAAGTAATAACAAGTTTGACATAAAGCTATTATCCATATGATTGGGTACTTGCAATTCACAAATTCATGTACCCAGGAAATGGTGTTTTTTCTGGAAACCACAAAATTTGGGCCCTACAAAAATGTCTTATTTCATAGTATATTAACGTACCTTGATGGAATCGATTCTCTCCAGGCACTTCTGACATACTTGCTCATATTCATCGTGGAGTTTGGCCATATGCACCTGATTCACAGAGTCTGTAACAGAGCAGTTTCTTTTTAACAAAATCCATATCGCACACAACCACCATTTACCAATATCCTACTACGTCACCATGAAATGGCATTATTGTGTAAATTGGCGAATAAGAATATAATTACTGATGTATCAAAATTAAATCAAATTGAAAAAATCCAAACCAAAAATAGGTTTTGTTTATGGTAGGACCAGCATGGTGTCTCCAAAACGTTGATTATCAAAGTTTTTAACGTGTCTATTAAAAAAAAATCACAAACCTTACTTATTTGACAAAAAGTTCTTATACCTATCTCTGTAGTGACGGCCACAATGTTCTTGTTCCACTGGTACACTGCTGTTTTGGTGGAGGCCGGAGGCTGCAGATCACTACCACAAAAGTTTTATTCACTTATTATTACATATGTATGAACAAAACACTTGTATATTTCTTAAAATATCATTACTAAATAACAGTGAAGTGAGTGTAAAGCTGTTTTTGTAGCAAAACTGTTTTTCATTTTAAACATATTTTCTTTTACAAATCAAAATAAATCAGGATGACTTTTTATCATTTGTCATAATTGTCAAAGCAAGAACTATAAGACTATTTTTCATAATGTAACAAAAAAATCCCTATTTTTATATCTAATGTTAACTAAATAAACTGGATGTTTAAATAAATTGTGTGCAAAATGATTCTTGGTTATTCTTATAAAAGAAGTTTTAATAAATCCAAATTACTATGTGGAGTTATTTTTACAAACAGAATACTACAGCAGTTAACAAGATCCTTTGAAGATGCAACAATTACTTTCAAAACACTCACTAATGTCATTATGTAGGCTACAGAAATTTAATTCATGACTTTTTCATATTTTGCACTTGCTTTGCCTGAAAATTTACTGCTTTGAGCATCCCACCATACTCATACTTCTAATGTAGTCTAATTATGCTGATTACACTAAAGGTGTACTATCATTAACTAAGGCTCAGCTTGTGCAAGAACAATGTAATTTCAAAGGATTCGATTTATGATGTGTCAGAGTAAAAAGTACCTTAGCTGATCAATTAAGTCAGTCCTCCTCTTGTTGAGGATCTTCTGTTCCGCTTTCATAAACATGAGCACCTTCTGGACCCCAGGGGGAGATACTACATCCTCACTCTGCATAAAGTCTCTATTTAGCAGGAAAACACAGAAAATTGAAATAAATGAGAAAATCTCAAGGTCATCAATGTATGATATTCTCAAGGTCATCAATGCATGATACTCTCAAGGTCATCAATGCATGATACTCTCAAAGTGATCAATGAATGATGCGCTCAAGGTCATCCATGTATGATACTCTCAAGGTCATCAATGTATGACAATCTCAAGGTCATCAATGCATGACACTCTCAAGGTCATCAATGAATAATATTCTTAAGGAAATCAATGTATGAAACTATCAAGGTCATCAATGCATGACACTCTCAAGGTCATCAATGCATGACAATCTCAAGGTCAACAAAGCATGATATGACACTAATGTAAAGAGGATATTTAATGGTGTCTTCATTAATGAGTGAAAAATATCTAAATATTAGCCACACGAGTGAGATACATTTGTTATTACTGAAGACACCATTAAATTTTCTATTTATTACATTTCTAAAGCATAAAACATGAAATTTATGCATTAAAACAGGATGGGAATCAGAAGCGTAATAATTAGCGCCATATTCTATTGACATATCACACTTGACAACAAGGCTGCGCGCCATTTTGAATGAGATACTCATGCAAGGTAATTCCGACGTTTTCTGCTATTTTCTGATATGATTGCTTATAAAAATGTTATTAATTGTATATTCATGTAAACACTTAAGTGTGTGTAGCAAACATTTACCATAACAACCACTTATTCTACCGTTGCTTCATTTGAATCTTAAAAAAAAATGTTGCCTTTGAATGCAGCAAATAGAAGGTACCATTATGATTGGTCAATACCAAAAAGTGACTTTTGGTATTTGTCACAGTGTGAAAGATAACAGCTTTAACAAGTTGATAGAATCTGATATTTCACTGGAGAAAAGATAATAATTTGCTTTTTATTTCATTAATTTTCACCATCATAAATCTTGGTATAGAGACTTTACCTGAAGTTCTGAATGGATAGGTCTGTTTTAAGCTTTTTCCAATCTTCCAGGCGACGTTTCCAGATTGTGTGTTGTGACTGTTCCCTCTCAATATCAGTAGACATCAGTCTTACATACAGGTCTGAGTATGCCCTTCTGTTACTCAGCATTGTCTGATTTATTACCTACGAAAACAACCGTATAATGATAAATATATAAACCAGAATCTATAGAATGTTCAAGTTATATTTTTACACAACACAAACTATCAATAGATACTTAGTTCTGCTGCAGATAATTGGTAACATCCTCCAAGTGACAAAGTGTAACACCCCCTGACAGTCAGAGACAGGATCAAGGGCTGACAGTGTGAGTTTCTGACACAATATAAATTAAGTTATAAAGATCACATATGTTGCAGAACATTTTGAAAATACATCAAGACAACAAGTCACTAACCACGTATCACCCTACCCCTCTGGTGGTGTTAGCTTATGTACACTTAACTTCATTTCCATGCATGAACAACTATAACCTATAAAAATGTATCTAAGTAAACAAATAGAATGTAACTAGAATTCTTAAGTGCTCATGCCAGTGACAATTCATATTACACATAGTCATATCATTTTCCAAATCAAATAAACATGAATTCGAAAACAAACACTGTACAGATGACTGTATTTTATATTATATTTTATATTATGTTTAATATTTTATATTATATTTTATATTATATTTTATATCATATTTTATAATGCATGTACCAGGTTCAATGGGAAATAAACTGTACTTTCAAATTAAGTAACCAATTCATAATAGGCTGACCATAACTCTTATAAAGATTCAGTGTTTAATTTCTTTTTTTACATCTGATTTGTGGGTAACACAAAGATAAGGCAAAGTGTATTTACAGTAGATTCCTGTAAATATATTATACAAATAGTATTTGAAAGTAATGACTACACAAAAAACTGTGACTCCAGATTAAGACATCTAGTTAAACCTTAGTCCGAATTATTCTGACGTTTT